>NC_088404.1:22672133-22972133 GCF_034236695.1 Oncorhynchus nerka | reverse complement strand
TTGTAGAAGCCTATGGCTGTGCAATGGCATAGCCTTATTTCATTAATGTAGCAGACAAGACCCTCTTATTTCCCAAACACTTATCACAGTCAAGACACTCCTATTTTATAGTAAAAAACATTATGTAATATAACATAATAAAATTGAAATGTTTTCTTTTTCCAAATAAAAAAAGTTGTAATTGCGAAGTGATGCGCATCTTGAGTCTAGAATAGTTATTTTCAAAGAGTGATCATTTGAAATGGGGCTCAATTTGGCAAATTGGTTACAAACCAAAATCTGTCTTCTTTTTGATACGTGGTAATGAATTATGGCCACAACATCTGTTTGGTGAGTCAGGCTTAATTATTCTGATGAAAATATGGTATTTGTCTTTATCAAAGCATATTTTCAGTGCGGAATCTGTCTATGTTCAGGGGGTGACATCCTAACCCTAGGCTAACCAATTCTTAAACGGTACTGACAGTTTGCAAAGTAGCTTAAGCGGAAAATACAGTGAATTCATAAAATCTTCACACCCCTTTGCTTTTTCAACTTACATTTTTGTTGTGTTACTGCCTGAATTTTAAATGGATTCAATTGAGATGGTTTGTCATTGGCCTACAAACAACACCCTATAATGTCAAGGTGGAATGGTGTATTTCGACATTTTTACAAATTTAGTAAAAATGAAAAGCTGAAAAGTCTTGAGTCAATAAGTATTCAAGCCCTTTGTCATGGCAGCCTAAATCAGTTCAGGTGTGAAAATGTGCTTAACAAGCCACATAATAACTTGCTATTATGTGTTTTTTCCCCGCGTTATTTGTAACTTATTTTGTACATAATGTTTCCTACATGTACATACTACCTCAATCAGCCTGACTAACCGGTGTCTGTATGTAGCCTCGCTACTTCTATAGCCTCGCTACTGTATATAGCCTGTCTTTTTACTGTTGTTTTTATTTCTTTACTTACCTATTGTTCACCTAATACATTTTTTGCACTATTGGTTAGAGCCAATAAGTAAGCATTTCACTGTAAGGTCTACCTACACCTGTTGTATTCAGCGCATGTGACGAATAAACTTTGATTTGATTTGATAACTTGAATGGGCTCATTCTGTGTGCAATAGTAATGTTAAACATGATTTTTGAATCATCTCTGTACCCCACACATACAGTTATCTGTAAGGTCTTTAAGGCAAGCAGCGGATTTCAAACAGATTCAACAAGCATTTTATTTGTCACATGCTCCGAATACAACAGGTAGACCTTACCGTGAAATGCTTGTGTGTGTGTTTTGTGTGTGTTTGTGTTGGAGTGTCAGTGTCAGTGTAGTACAGTATGTGTGAGTGTGTGGTTAGAGTTCAGTGAGTGTATATCAAGCCTGTGCCAGAGAGCCAGTTAAAAAAATTATAATAGATAAGAATAAAATAAGGGGGTAAATGTAAATAGTCCTGGTAGCCATTTGATTAACTGTTCAGCAGTCTTATGGCTTGGGGATAGAAGCTGTTAGAGAGCCTTTTGGTCCCAGACTTGGCTCTCTGGTACTGCTTGCCGTGCGGTGGCAGAGAGAACAGTGTGACTTGGGTGGCTGGAATGTTTGACCATTTTTTGTGCCTTCCTCTGATACAGCCTGCTATAGAGGTACCGTACACACTACCCTCTGTAGCTCCTTGCGGTCAGATGCCGAACAGTTGCCATACCAAACGGTGATGCTCTCAATGGTGCAGCTGTATAACTATTGTAGGATCTGAGGTCCCATTCCAAATCTTTTCAGCCTCCTAGGTGTTGTCGTGCCCTCTTCATGACTGTGTTGGTGTGTTTGGACCATGATAGGTCCTTAGTGATGTGGACACCAAGGCATTTGAAGCTCTCAACCCTCTCCACTACAGCCCCATCGATGTAAATGGGGGTATGCTCGAACCTCCTTTTCCTGTAGTCCACAATCAGCTTCTTTGTCTTGAACACATTTGAGGGAGAGGTTGTTGTCCAGGCACCACACTGCCAGGTCTTTGACCTCCTTCCTATAGACTGTCTCATCATCGTCGGTGATGAGGCCTACCAACGTCATGTCGTCGGCAAGCTTAATAGTGGTGTTTGAGTTGTGAGTGGCCACGCAGTTGTGGGTGAACAGAGAGTACAGGATGGGACTAAACACTCACACCCCTGAGGGGCCCCTGTGTTGATGGTCAGCGTGGTGAATGTGTTGTTGCCTACCCTCACCATGAGGTGTTCAGTTCCAGGTTACTTAGCTTAGAGATGAGCTTGGAGGGCACTATAGTGTAGAATGATGAGCTGTAGTCAATGAACAGCATTCTTACATATGTGTTCCTTTTCTTCAGGTGGGAAAGGGCATTGTGGAGTGCAATAGAAATTGGATCATCTGTGGATCTGTTGGGCAATATGCGAATTGGAGTAGGTCCAGGGTTTCTGGGATGATGGTGTTGATGTGAGCCATGACCAGCCTTTCAAAGCATTTCATGACTACAGATGTGAGTGCTACGGGGCGTCAGGTTATCTGGTGCTCTCAAACATGGTTCAGTGTTGCTTGCCTCGAAGCAAGCATAGAAGGCATTTAGCTCGACTGGTAGGCTCGCGTCACTGGGCAGCTCGCAGCTGGATTTCCCTTTGTAATCCGTGATGGTTTGCAAGCACTTCAACATCCGACAAGCCAGTATAGTAGGATTTGATCTTATTCCTGTATTGATGCTTTGCCTGTTTGATGGTTCATCAGAGAGCATAGCACGATTTCTTATAAGCGTCCGGATTAGTGTCCCGCTCCTATAAGTGTCCGGATTAGTGTCCCGCAGCTCTAGCCTATAGTTCAGTGCGGATTTTGCCTGTAATCGATGGCTTCTGGTTGCGATATGTACGTACGGTCACTTCCGGTAGATGGGTAAAAAAGCAGACATTACCTTTAATATCCCTTTGAGCATGGTGAAGTTATTAATTGCACTTTGGAAAGTGTATCAATACACCTAGCCACTACAAAGACAAAGGAGTCCTTCCTAACTCAATTGCCGGGGGGAGGAAACCGCTCAAGGATTTCACCATGAGGCCAATGGTGACTTTAAAACAGTTACAGAGTTGAATGGCTGTGATAGGAGAAAACAGAGGATGGATCAACAACATTGTAGTTACTCCACAATACTAACCTAATTGACAGAGTGAAAAGAAGGAAATGTACACAGAATAAAAAATATTCCAAAAGATGCATCCTGTTTGCAACAAGGTACTAAAGTAATACCGCAAAAAAATGCACTGCAAAGTAACTCGTTTTTTGTCCTGAATACAAAGTGTTATGTTTGGGGCAAATCTAATACAACACATTACTGAGTTCCACTCTCCATATTTTCAAGCATATTGGTGGCTGCATCATGTTATGGGTATGCTTGTAATCGTTAAGGACTGGGGAGATTTTTAGGATAAAAATTAAACGGAATAGAGCTAAGCACAGGGCAAATCCTAGAGGAAAACCAGGTTCAGTCTGCTTTCCACCAGACACTGGGAGATAAATGCACCTTTCAGCAGAAGAATAACCTTAAACATAAGGCCAAATCTACACTGCTTACCAAGAAGACAGTAAATGTTCCTGAGTGGTTGAGTTGCAGTTTTGACTAAAATCTGTTTGATAATCTATGGCAAGACTTGAAAATGATTGTCTAGCAATGATCAACAACTAATTTGACAGAGCTTGAAGAATTATGAAAATATGAATGGGCAAATATTGTACAATGCAGGTGTGCAAAGCTATTAGAGCTGTAATCGCTGCCAAAGGTGATTCTAACATGTATTGACTCAGGAGTGGGAATACTTATGTAAATTATTGTATTTTATTTTCACTAAATTTGCTAACATTTCTAAAAACATGTTTTCACTTTTTCGTTATGGGGTATTGTGTATAGATGGGTTATAACAATAATACATTTAATCCATTTTGAATTTAGGCTGTAACACAACAAAATGTGGAATAATTCCAGGGCTATGAATATTTTCTGATGGCACTGAACACAGGAATGCAACTATTCCAACACTGCAGCTCATTGTTGGAATATATGTGTGTTCACTCAAGAAATGTGTGTAGAGGGATCGGTAAGAATGCAGTTGAGTGAGTGAGACATGGAGGGGAAAGGGAATTTAGAGAGAAGAACTGTGTGATGCTTGGTTTGGTTTATTTTTTGTTGTGCTCCGCAAATGCCTGTCGGCAAATGCACATGTAGGCAAATGGTACACTAGAGACAAAGCAAATTAATGTTGTCTTCAAGATATAACATTTTAAAAAGTCAAAGCACATTCCACCAAATAGTTTGACAGTATTTAAAGAATAAAAATATTTCTGGTTAACACCACCCACAGTCAGTCTAAGGCACTACATCGCAGTGCTAGCTGTGTCACTACAGATCCTGGTTCGATTCCAGGCTGTGCCGCAGCCGGCCGTGACCAGAGACCCATGAGGTGGCGCACAATTGTCCCAGCATCGTCCGGGTTAGGGGAGTGTTTGGATGGCCTGGATGTCCTTGTACCATCGCGCTCTAGCGACTCCTGTGGCAGGCCGGGAGCATGCATGTTGACACAGTTGCCAGGTGTACAGTGTTTCCTCCTACAAATTGGTGTGGCTGGCTTCCGGGTTAAGTGGGAATTGTGTCAAGAAGCAGTGTGGCTTGGCGGAGTCGTGTTTCAGAGGACGCATGGCTCTCGACCTTTGACTCTCCTGAGTCCGTACGGGAGTTGCAGTGATGGTACAAGACTGTAACTACCAATTGGATACCACAAAATTGGGGAGAAAAAGAGGGGGAAAAAATATATATAATATGTATATATATATATATATATCAAAAATTATACTTTCAAAAAATAAAACACCCCCTACAGTCGATGTCCACGTCCCCGCAGAAATCAAATTACAATAATAAAAAATACCCCATCAAAATCCGTCAGTTTAAGCTAGAGATATCCGTTTTTTTTGCATTGGATGCGTCTCAATCAACCACATCCACCTATGTCACACTTCCGCATCTACTGTGAATGTTGACAGAGCTAGAGCAGTGTTTGTCAGACCATGAGACATCCCAAAAATCATTTTTCACACAAAATCATCTGCAGCATTCAAACGGTTTGGCCTAGAAACTATTTTGACCCCTCGATGGATAGTTGACTCTCACAAACAAGATGGTGTTCTCCTTTTTGCTCTACGACCCTCACAAGCATCTTGAGACTCATCTGAACTCAGTACAGCCGATCTTAAAACGTCTGTCTTCCACCTTCACACTAATATGACCCTTCTGTGCAAAGGTGAGACTCTTGTGAGGCCTGTAGGATGTAGGATGCCCACCGGCCTCACAAGATCCGTCTGAAGGTCCCCGTTACCGTTTGAAAAAGTTAATGGAAGTATATAAGGAGACTGTTCAGTGCCAAAAATAAGGGGTTAAATACATGTAACAAAATATATAATTACCTATAATAATAATTCCTTATCTTTCTTAAGAACAAACTTCCTTCAGATAATTTTTTGGTGACTATCTGTTGTTCCATGTAGTGCTTCTGTTATTCAATGCGTTTGTATGGGCTAGTAGCAGTAAGGCCAAATAACATTTTTCATCATAAAACTATTCTATATATTTTTTGATACTTCAAGGGATCTTAAAATTCCAAAATCAAATAGCAAAATATTCCTTGGTATGACCTTAAAACAATATATAGCTTAGTTATACGCATCCACTTAGCTAACTAATGTCAACATGACATCACCTACAAGTGTGATCAGAGATTTCTATTGGAGATGCAGTTCTAACCTATCTTCATACCAGTGGAGGCTACTGAGGGGAGGATGGCTCATAATAATGGCTGGAACGGAGCTTATGGAATGGCATCAAACACATGGAAGCCATATGATTGATTTATTTGATACCATTCCACCCATTCTTCTCCAGCCATTACCACAAGCTCGTCCTCCCCAATTAAGGTGCCACCAGCCTTCTGTGCTTCACACTGTACTGTCTTTGGTATATTCTTGCGAGCTACTCATTGACAGCCCGTGAGCTACCGGACATTCAGTTTTCTCCAAAGGTCCAACCTTTGGTAGGCTGATGGATGTCAGTGGCAGAATCTCAAATGCATACTCCTCGCATCCTCTCTCCTTCTCAAAACCCATTGGAGGAGAAAGCCAGATGTCCCTCCCCTCTGAGGCAAGGAGAGAGGACGCAAGCAATTGAGATTCTCCCAGAGGCTGCGATACAGTGAAGCCTAATCAGACATGCCTGTGCTCATCATGGTTCTTACAGGCAAAGTCAAATGACAAAATTTGCTTGTGGTGGACGCCTGTCAAATTATATGTAGGAACACCTTGAGTGCATTAGACATGAAACAACGATACAAATGTAACGGTACAACAAAATAGATGAACAATTTTCTTTTCCAGGTGTCTTTTCCTTTTCAACACCAATGGTACAACTAGTGCTTTTTAACTGCACTAAACCAAAACAGTGGTGTGTGGGAGGGAAGCAAAACTTTCCAGTGGGCTAAAGCATTCATCTTGAGGCGATGGGGGATGCAAAATGCAATCTGTTAATTATTATATCATATATAAAATGGACATATCAATTTTAATGCAGACTAGCTCAAAACATTACTAATCATTGAAAAGGGCAAATTACCCAATGGATCGTGATACTTTTTGGTTAAGAAAGTGGGAGTGCAAAAAAAAGACATTTGCACTTCTATTTTGAAAGTGGAGATGCTCTGTTATCTCCATTGCTCAAGCGCCTAAGTGCAGTGTACCATACTGGCCTCTTCGTCTATGGATCACACTATGGAGCACAGAGATTGATTCTGTTTTTAGTTTTTCTCATCTGTTCCCCCTACTTCATCTCAATCTTTCCATATCCAAACACTCAAATGGTTATATTATTCCAATAGTGCATATTGAAAACACTTGCTTTCGTGTAAAACACTTGATACAGTTGGAAGAATGACTGTGCTGCATTGCTTCAAAGTTTGACTCCCTGTTGCTGAGAACAGTCAGTGTTGCTCTTCTTGCTGTGTGAGCCCTCTACTGGATGTTTTCAAAGACCAATGGAAGCACTCTTCGTAGTAGCCTGCAATGGCCACAAAAGTAAATGATTGCTGTAAAGACACCCCGCCTGATTCATACTAAAGGAATGGATCTATTATAAGTGTTTTATAACCATGTTGTACATTATGGATAGTAATAGGTCATTCAGATATTACACCTACTTCCCCTGGAAATATATTCCCCCCCAGGCGGTCATATTATTTCTCTGCCGTAGATTTCTTTAACACAATTTAACTTCAAATGATCTCCTGAGGTAGCAGAATTAACTCCACTCCATGGTGAAGGACGTTTCTGATGTTGGTGGTTGTATTTGATTCATGTTTATTGAAAAAGTATGGAAATAAAGAAAGGCATGCAAATACTAAGGACGAACACAGGTACAAGGTTGGCGTTTCATAATTTACATTTTTAAAGTATTGATCTTGGGGAATCGATGTAGTCGGAGCTAGATTCCACAACGTCTTGTCTCTGCTCCACTCCGTTGGTAGAGTATTCTAATCAGAAACTTCGTTCAACATGGAGTGGAGTTTAGTCTGCTTAGAATATGGTTTGTTCTTTTTTTATTGGACTATTTTTTCTGCCTCAGGTTTATTGCAATTTAAGTGGAGTGTTTTGCCTCTGAAGACAAGCCTCAATGGAATATTTACTACAGGGTTAACGTGCCGTAACACTTTAGAGAAGACACCTGTCATTTCAGATTCTCATTTCTGACATACAATCCTTAGTCTCTAATCAAATGTCTGTTGATTGGTTATTTAAGAGTAATGAACAACAACCATTATGCCATTTCAGATTTTATAATCCAGTAATCAACAGACATTTGAAGCCTGAATAACTCATATTTTGTATCCTTGTAGGTCAGTAGTTCTATTCAATTAGTTTCAAATTATATTTATATAAAAAAAATGGTTTCAGCAGAGGGTAGATCAAACCTAGTGTTTGTATGCCTGGCGCAGTGTGGCCCTAACCAAGTACTGTTTATAGCCTACTGCTCGGTTTAAAACCAGATTATGCGACTATGCTGTGTATACAAAGAGCTCCCCAGAGGTTGGAAAAAACACGCGCGACCGGTGTCACTGTTCCTTTAAACCAAGAATGGCATATTCACACTCATAATGGGCTATATAATCACGGCTAGAATACACATAGAAGGCTACGGGGGATACCAGCGGTTCGCAATCAAGAGGTGTGCCATCACCATGCAGTCAAACCTAATCCTCAAGTCATTAGCATCCTTTCTTCTATTCACTGTTGGGAGGAGGGGCATCGCACATGCGCAGAATATCCTTTGAACCACACGCGGCTCAATCACGACGTTTATCCAGCGGACCACTCACTATGCATTATAGGAGCAGTCTTGTAGGAAAGGCGTGCAAATGCAGTTACAGAAACCGTAAATGCTGGCCGTTTTGCTCTATTTCGTGTCGGATCAAAACTGCCCTCCTCGAGCTCAAAATGGGTTAGAAGGAGGATGCCTGGATTATCCACTTTCAACACTTTGCGAGGATGGGGAATTGGAATTTCTGTTTTCGTAGAGACTTCTTGACAAAGACGGAGAGAGAGAATAGAGATCGGATTTGAGATCTATCTCCACTGTTCTTCGTTTTCTTTTCTTGTTTTCTTTTTTGAGAAATGATTGCAGAATTCGTGTGCAGCGCTGTGGCTTTGGTCCTCTATGTCAACACTCTGGGCGCTGATTTCTGCTACGATGACAGGTACATGATTGCATGACAGATGACGCCCGCCTCCGATGCCATTGCTGTTCTTGCCCATATTGTCATACAACACAATGGTTTTGCATAATGGTAGTTTATTGCTTGGCATAGTAGGAAACGTGTTCACATTTCTATACAACATTTCGCGGTAGCGTAAGGAATGGCGGGCCGAGGGAGGGTGACTTCTGTCAGCTCCGTGTTGGCGGCAAGGTCTTGGTAAACAGCAGGTATAGCTTGCCAGTACACAGTGTCACTGCATAAAGTTTGAATCCTGAGACGATAATACATTATTGCAGGCGAAATTAACCTAACGCTACAAAATGATTATGGGAGTAATTTGATACGTTGTATTCCATAATCACCATGTCCATGGCACGTCACTAAAATAAAACCGTTATCATGACCAAGTCTTTTCAAATTACGTGTGAACCAGTCGTATTTGTTAGGTGCTGTACCGTCCCGAGAAACAGGTGAATCATATTTAATGAATATCATTATTCTAACAGACAATATTGATTGATGATCCTAAACAAATTAAATAAGCCAACCCTGTTTTAAATAGGCAATAGGACGTCTTAAAAACAGCGTGCTTTATTAGGCAGATTAATACATTGATCAATTCTCAAGTGGTTCATGCTCCATTGAAAAGCAACGGTCTTAAAAGTAGAGATGCGTTCAGTTCAGTCTGGGCTGCACCGTGAAAATGTATCTGCCTCCAGGGAAACAATATTTCTCCCGGGCCTGAGAATGTATTGTGCCAAACAGATTTAAGTACCTGTAAGGAATGAAGATCTTAACACAAAACCTAAGCACTTTTCTTTTACCAACTTCTTACTGCTATAGACCTACTGCTGGGCATTTAACCCGCTATGGCCTCAGTATATTAGCTTGGTTGATTTATTAATTGATTGATTAATAATTTAAATATAATGTTTTAACTTGTAATGCCTGATGTCTAAATGTACACAAGATTTAAAACTAACCTGGTGGTCTATGATAAGCAAGTAATGCAGTGTACTACATAGGAGGCTTATACTGTAATGCGGATGCCAATGTATTACACTTCAATCATTTGGTCAATAGCCTAACTGCTTATAAAAGGTTTGATACATGCAGAATTAGAGCCATCATTGTTATGTATTTGGACAGCTATGGCCTATAGG
Organism: Oncorhynchus nerka; assembly: GCF_034236695.1. NCBI lineage: Eukaryota > Metazoa > Chordata > Actinopteri > Salmoniformes > Salmonidae > Oncorhynchus > Oncorhynchus nerka. The sequence goes on along the minus strand of NC_088404.1, from coordinate 22,962,202 downwards.
AAATTAAGTTATTAGTATAAGTGCTACTGTTTCTATGGATGCATTGAGACCATTAAAATGTAGCCTGGGGATGCTGTTCAGTGAGCGTAAATCTACTGCACTCATGCCAAGTGGTGTGTTGATGTTTGTTTTTTAAATGTTTTTTTCCCCCACATACACCAGATAGGCCCACTGAAATGTGTTGTTTTACAGGGTCAGCCATAGTAGTGCGGCGCCACTGGAGCGAATTAGGGTTAAGTGCCTTGCTCAAGGGTACATCGGCAGATTTTTCACCTTGTTGGCTCGGGTATTCGAAACCAGCGGCCAAAGTTTCATTGTAATCTTATAGCCTACATTTTTGTGATGGAGTCATAAACTTATACAGGAGTATACGCCTTTGTACTTTGTGCTCAGGACACACCATCACTCATGTGACAGCAGTGGTGTTCAGTTTTCATAAATCTTCCTGGGAGTGGCTACAATGTGGAGAGGGTTAAGGCCACCACTGACTGCTGCAGGACCACTGAGATGTGTCAGTGTACACATTCTACATTTCAGCCTCCAGGTTGTAGTGTGTGTGTGCGTAGCACGCACCCCCATGTGAATATAATATCCTCAATTTTAAACTAATGGCCATTGTAATAATAGTCTATCTTATGACAAACCCACTCTTTTACTGTGCTGAAGCCCAAACCATATCAACTGCTATTTGTTTCTGAGATATCACATACTAACTATCCTATCTGTTTTTAGCGCTGGCGTTTTGTTCAGGCTTGTACAGTATGTAATTAGTAGTCATTAGTGAGGTGGTATCCTGACTTGTTAACATGTGATTTGCCTGGAGAAGAAGCTGATGTGGTATAATGATGGGGAAAGGGGCTTACTGATGGCTGATATCATATGTGTGAATAAGAAGCTTTATCTTTATCAAACCGTGAGCTCACTTTTTGGGGAGAACTGAATTTAAACCATAAACCTTAAAACTGTCTAATAAGGATCTTATCGGATTGGATACCACTCTTTAGAATAATATTTGAGGTAATTTCAATGCAAATTGGTTTGCACCTTCTAACATGACAATCTGTTATCTATACCTTTAGGCTACATGTAGTTGTGCACTTAACAACTGAATTTCTTAAATTCTAAATTGCAAGGAATCAAATATGGATATTTTGTCTCAATGTGTCATACATCCTCCTCTCGAAATTCAGAAAGCGATTTTGTACACGAGTTGAGAAACTGCTTTTATTTAAATATTGAATGATTAAAAGTTTAAATCCAATGTGGCAGTTGTGCATTGAGCATGATGGCCAGGAGCACCAAGGGTGGCTGACAGCATGCCACATGAGGATTTCACATCCATCTGCTCTTGGAGTCTTGTTGCTCAGGAATACATCATTATACTGTTCTTGTTACTTTCAGTTGTATTCTTGAGAAAATAGCGCCTACAAGAATGGAGTACTCTGCCTGCTTTAATGAATGTAGGGTTTTCTGAGTCAGATCTCTGTAGGAAAAACCTGATGAAAGGTCACTGGTTTTACTGGTTAATTTAAGTCACCTGCCACATACCAGTTGTTATTAATTGTAACTCGTCATGGTCTAAGTTAACAACACCGTAACTACACGTTTTGTGCAATGTGTTTGCTAGCCTAGCACCGAAGATACTTTTCTATGGAGGAATGGAGGGGCCTCACAAGGCTTTCTTCTGTCAATGCTTTCACCACCACCACCACACCCAACTCCCTGCACAAACAGCCCATCCTTGAGGAGTGGACAATTACTCTATTATGTGATGTCAGAATTACTTCTGGGAGTTCTCCATCTGGGCACGGTCATCATTATCACACAGAGCCTTGACACCTGGATGACAACATAGTGAGTCATATGTCATACGTGTTGTTCATATCTCTGTCTATCACTATAATCCTGAGACCTTTACCACCAATAGGAGTGAATAGGTTTGTGTCAGGAGAAAAATATTGCCCAATTTCATTCTCTGAATTGCTATGAACCTGTCCAGATGCGTTTGATGTATGACCCTGCAGAAAAACAAAGGGTCTGCACTCTGCAGGTTTTGTGAACATGGCTTTGGCATTAGCTGCATCATCAGCATTATTGTTGCTGATTTGGATTTATGTTGGAAAAACATCCGTGATTTTGTTTGGATGATCCTGAACTGAATCAAAGGGAAATGTGGAGGACAGGAGTAGGAAAATAAAACTGTTCTCCTGCGTCAGCCATGAGGGAGTTGATCAACTTAATGTCTTCTTAGAAAACAGATATAGAGATTTCTATTTTTCAGAAGTCCTAGGCCTACACCTACATGCTCTTCTCTGAAATATTGTTGACAATTTCATGATGAAATGAGAGCGTTGATCTGAAAGTACTATACCCTTATGGTACATAAGAGTTAGAGTATCACTATATTGTTTGAGTTACATTATCTTCGGAAAGTATTCAGACCCCGTGACTTGACCCCTTGACTTTTTCCCAAAAATTTTAACGTTACAAAACATCCTCAATCTACACACAATATCCTATAATGACTAAGAGAAAACAGGTTTTTAGACATTTCTGCAGAAAAACCTTATTTACATATACTACTGTTCAAAGGTTTGGGGTCACTTAGAATGTCTTTGGTTTTGAAAGAAAATACATTTTTTTGTCCATTAAAATAACATCAAATTGATCAGAAATACAGTGGATACATTGCTAATGTTTTAAATTACTATTGCAGCTGGAAACTAATTGAATATCTACATAGGCGTACAGAGGCCCATTATCAGCAACCATCACTCCTGTGTTCCAATGGCATGTTGTGTTAGGTAATCCAAGTTTATTATTTTAAAAGGCTAATTGATCATTAGAAAACCCTTTTGCAATTATGTTAGCACAGCTGAAAACTGTTGTTTTGATTAAAGAAGGAATAAAACTGTCCTTCTTTAGACTCGTGAGTATCTGGAGCATCAGCATTTGTGGGTTCGATTACAGGCTCAAAATGGACAGAAACGAAGAACTTTCTTCTGAAACTCGTCAGTCTATTCTTGTTCTGAGAAATGAAGGCTATTCCATGCAAGAAATTGCCAAGAAACTGAAGATCTCTTACAACGCTGTGTACTACTCCCGTCTCAGAACAGCGCAAACTGTCTCTAACCAGAATAGAAAGAGGAGTGGGAGGCCCCGGTGCACAACTGAGCAAGAGGACAAGTACATTAGAGTGTCTAGTTTGAGAACCAGACGCCTCACAAGTCCTCAACTGGCAGCTTCGTTAAATAGTACCCGCAAAACAGTGAAGAGGCGACTCCGGGATACTGGCCCAACAAAGTACTGAGCAAAGGGTCTGTTTTTCCTGTTTTTGCTTTGTCATTATGGGGTAATGTGTGCACATTGATGAGGGAAAAAAATATTTAATCAATTTAAGAATAAGGCTGTAACGTAACAAAATGTGGAAAAAGTCAAGGGGTCTGAATACTTTCCGAATGCATTGTATCTCTTGTCATGGCTAGTATGAAATGCCTTGCTCTTCTTCAACAATGCTGCATGGCACACTTCTCTTTCTCAGCTAAAATGTTATCTTGTTAGGATGGTGATGTATATAAATATGTGAATGACACACATAGTTTGTTATTGAGGACAGAGCCTTCCTGAGCGTTGCTGTGGCCTGACAGGGGGATGCAGTCAAAGCATGTAGCACTGCAGTTGGATGATGTGGTCTGGGACTTGATGGCCAGAGTGCCAAATGCTTCAGGTCATTGACACACAAGACTTCTTCGGTTGGGGAGAAGCAGTGGAATACCGAAATTCCTAGACTTTTTTATGATAAAGTAGGGATATGTGGAATATAATTAGAATCCTATTTTGACAGATATAAAGCACTGCTTAGAGGTAGGATGAATCATTTCTTCCCCCAACATGTTGTTACTTAATTAATGTTCAGAATGGATTCATGGTCCATAGTTCCTGCCTGCCTGTCCAGTAATCTGTTCTAAATAAACCTTGACATGGTTTCTTCCACGTATCGCATTAAGGAGTGGTTGAGTGGCTCAAACTATAATGAATCACTATGTTTGATGACACGTCATTATGTAGCTTTCTGTCAATTAACAACCTCTGCCTCTTATAGTGTAGTCAGAGTGCTGTGTGTATGTGTGTGTGTTTAAAGTTTTATTGTCATGTGCACAAGTACAGTGAAATGCCTTCCCAGCAATGCAGTAATCAATATCAGTAGTACTATAAAAAATGTAAAGTAGAACAAAAACACACCAGAAATAAGAAGAACACAAGTACACTATATACAGGGCCAGTAGCTACATACAGGGGCAGTTCCAGGGTCAGTAGCTATATACAGGGTCAGTTCCAGGGTCAGTTCTTTCAATGACGGCCTAGGAACAGTGGGTTAACTGCCTGTTCAGGGGCAGAATGACAGATTTGTACCTTGTCAGCTCAGGGATTTGAACTTGCAACCTTCCGGTTACTAATCCAAGACTTTAAGCACTAGGCTACCCTGCCACCCCAGCTATATACAGGGTCAGTTCCAGGGTCAGTAAACTATATACAGGGTCAGTAAGCTATATACAGGCGCAGTTCCAGGGTCAGTAAGCCATATACAGGGTCAGTAGCTAGGTTCAGTAAGCTATATACAGGTGCAGTTCCAAGTTCAGTAAGCTATATACAGGGGCAGTTCTAGGGTCAGTAAGCTATATACAGGGGCAGTTCTAGGGTCAGTAAGCTATATACAGGGGCAGTTCCAGGTTCAGTAAGCTATGTACAGGGGCAGTTCCAGGGTCAGTAAGCTATATACAGGGCCAGTTCTAGGGTCAGTAAGCTATATACAGGGGCAGTTCATGGGTCAGTAAGTTATATACAGGGTCAGTTCCAGGGTCAGTAAGCTATATACAGGGCCAGTTCTAGGGTCAGTAAGGTATATACAGGGTCAGTTCCAGGGTCAGTAAGCTATATACAGGGGCAGTTCTAGGGTCAGTAAGCTATATACAGGGTCAGTTCCAGGGTCAGTAAGCTATATAAAGGGTCAGTTCTAGGGTCAGTAAGCTATATACAGGGTCAGTTCCAGGTTCAGTAAGCTATATACAGGGTCAGTTCCAGGGTCAGTAAGCTATATACAGGGTCAGTAAGCTATATACAGACGCAGTTCCAGGGTCAGTAAGCTATATACAGACGCAGTTCCAGGGTCAGTAAGCTATATACAGGGTCAGTTCCAGGGTCAGTAAGCTATATACAGGGTCAGTTCCAGGGTCAGTAAGCTATATACAGGGTCAGTTCTAGGGTCAGTAAGCTATATACAGGGTCAGTTCCAGGGTCAGTAAGCTATATACAGGGTCAGTTCCAGGGTCAGTACGCTATATACAGGGTCAGTTCTAGGGTCAGTAAAGCTATATACAGGGTCAGTTCTAGGGTCAGTAAGCTATATACAGGTGCAGTTCCTGGTTCAGTAAGCTATATACAGGGGCAGTTCTAAGGTCAGTAAGCTGTATACAGGGGCAGAAAGCTATATACAGGTGCAGTTCCTGGTTCAGTAAGCTATATACAGGGTCAGTTCCAGGGTCAGTAAGCTATATACAGGGTCAGTTCCAGGGTCAGTAAGCTATATACAGGGTCAGTTCCAGGTTCAGTAAGCTATGTACAGGGTCAGTTCCAGGGTCAGTAAGCTATATACAGGGCCAGTTCTAGGTTCAGTAAGCTATGTACAGGGGCAGTTCTAGGGTCAGTAAGCTATATACAGGGCCAGTTCCAGGTTCTGTAAGCTATATACAGGGTCAGTTCCAGGGTCAGTAAGCTATATACAGGTGCAGTTCCAAGTTCAGTAAGCTATATACGGGGTCAGTTCTAGGGTCAGTAAGCTATATACAGGGTCAGTTCCAGGGTCAGTAAGCTATATACAGGTGCAGTTCCAAGTTCAGTAAGCTATATACGGGGTCAGTTCTAGGGTCAGTAAGCTATATACAGGTGCAGTTCCTGGTTCAGTAAGCTATATACAGGGGCAGTTCTAAGGTCAGTAAGCTGTATACAGGGGCAGAAAGCTATATACAGGTGCAGTTCCTGGTTCAGTAAGCTATATACAGGGTCAGTTCCAGGGTCAGTAAGCTATATACAGGGTCAGTTCCAGGGTCAGTAAGCTATATACAGGGTCAGTTCCAGGTTCAGTAAGCTATGTACAGGGGCAGTTCCAGGGTCAGTAAGCTATATACAGGGCCAGTTCTAGGGTCAGTAAGCTATATACAGGGTCAGTTCCAGGTTCTGTAAGCTATATACAGGGTCAGTTCCAGGGTCAGTAAGCTATATACAGGTGCAGTTCCAAGTTCAGTAAGCTATATACGGGGTCAGTTCTAGGGTCAGTAAGCTATATACAGGGTCAGTTCCAGGGTCAGTAAGCTATATATAGGGTCAGTAAGCTATATACAGGGTCAGTTCCTGGGTCAGTAAGCTATATACAGGGTCAGTTCCAGGGTCAGTAAGCTATATACAGGGTCAGTTCTAGAGTCAATAAGCTATTTACAGGTGCAGTTCCAGGTTCAGTAAGCTATATACAGGGGCAGTTCTAAGGTCAGTAAGCTGTATACAGGGGCAGTAAGCTATATACAGGTGCAGTTCCAGGGTCAGTAAGCTATATAAAGGGTCAGTTCTAGGGCCAGTAAGCTATATACAGGTGCAGTTCCAGGGTCAGTAAGCTATATACAGGTGCAGTTCCAGGGTCAGTAAGCTATATACAGGGTCAGTTCTAGGGTCAGTAAGCTATTTACAGGTGCAGTTCCAGGGTCAGTAAGCTATATACAGGGGCAGTTCTAGGGTCAGTAAGCTATATACAGGGTCAGTTCTAGGGTCAGTAAGCTATATACAGGGGCAGTTCTAGGGTCAGTAAGCTATATACAGGGTCAGTTCTAGGGTCAGTAAGCTATATACAGGTGCAGTTCCAGGGTCAGTAAGCTATATACAGGGTCAGTTCTAGAGTCAATAAGCTATTTACAGGTGCAGTTCCAGGTTCAGTAAGCTATATACAGGGGCAGTTCTAAGGTCAGTAAGCTGTATACAGGGGCAGTAAGCTATATACAGGTGCAGTTCCAGGGTCAGTAAGCTATATAAAGGGTCAGTTCTAGGGTCAGTAAGCTATATACAGGTGCAGTTCCAGGTTCAGTAAGCTATATACAGGGGCAGTTCTAAGGTCAGTAAGCTGTATACAGGGTCAGTTCTAGGGTCAGTAAGCTATATACAGGGTCAGTTCTAGGGTCAGTAAGCTATTTACAGGTGCAGTTCCAGGTTCAGTAAGCTATATACAGGGGCAGTTCTAGGGTCAGTAAGCTATATACAGGGTCAGTTCTAGGGTCAGTAAGCTATATACAGGGTCAGTTCTAGAGTCAATAAGCTATTTACAGGTGCAGTTCCAGGGTCAGTAAGCTATATACAGGGGCAGTTCTAAGGTCAGTAAGCTGTATACAGGGGCAGTAAGCTATATACAGGTGCAGTTCCAGGGTCAGTAAGCTATATACAGGTGCAGTTCCAGGGTCAGTAAGCTATATACAGAGGCAGTTCCAGAGTCAGTGCCAATACAATATTTACAATGTGCAGGGATACTGAAGTAGTAGGGGCAGATATGTATGGGGGTAAAGTGACTACTCATCAGGATATATGATAAACAGTAGCAGCAGCGTAAATTATGATTGTATGTTAGTGTGTGTGTAGACTCAGTATGAATATGTGTGCGTGTTATGTGTGTGTGAGAAAATGAAGTGTGTGTGTGTTGGTATCTGAGTGTGTGTAGTGTGCATAATGTCAGTGTAGAAATAAAAACTAAAACAGAAGGGTCAATGCAGATAGTTTTTGTAGAAATGTTGTTAGTCTGTGTGTGTGAGTATGACCTATGACCTATCTACTCTCCCCCTCTTGGGTTGTCTGTCCGTGTAAGGTTGCTTGAGCCCTGTAAATAGCCTTGGCTGGCCCTGGTTGGGTTTCTGTGGTACCGCTGTCTGGGCTCTGCTCTGCTTTGCTCCAGCCCTGCCTGTAGTGTCCATCTAGTGGGATAGAATGGACCAGCCCAACCCCAGCCCACCCCAGCCCCAGCACAGTGGTAATGTAACGAGCCCAAGAACCCAAGGGCGTCAACCTAACAGTCTGAGTATATCTCCCTCAGTCTCTCCCAGTGCCCTGTAATTAGTGGAAGCATCCAGAGTGGGGTGGATACACGGACGGCAGACAAGGCGTGCAGGACCTCCCGCTCTAATCTTCCGTTGGCCGCCGCCAGATGGTCACATTTGCGAAGCGTTGAGGGTTTTTCTCTCCTGTGCCCTCGGGTTTGAGGTGGAGTCAAGAGGAACATGTTCAGTGCAATCAGGATGGCGATGTCAGTGTTTGCCAGATGTCAGATAGTCTGAGCGATGAAGCCATCTAAGAGGTCCATGTGAGAGGAGGCCCTTGTATTGTTCACACATTGACACCTGTTATTTTTCCATGTGCTTTGAGATTTCTTTGGTCATTGAGACTGAAGAGTTTTGAAATGTTCTCTTATTTCAATGGTTTACCATACAATACAATGTCCTTCCATTCTATTATTATTACTATTATCTCTTGCGACTTCCAGTTATTGAGTTATGCAGTTATTGTTCCCTTAATGCAAATGCTTAAAGTTGGTTTCAATTGTGATCAGACATACGATTTCTCATCTACAGTCTAAAAAGATCAGCACAGTTCTGATCAAAGATACATGGGTTGACTTCACTTCATAACTGTATTTTCCAGCAGACATGAAGATGTTATTTTCACTCTCGCCACAAATGCGAGTCTAAAAAGCTTTCAATATTTGTTGCTAAAAATACTATTAATAAGAGGTTGCAGTATGTTGTGCATTGCTTCAGTTTCCCACAAACCCACATAATTACTTGAAACATTTTAGCCTTGGATACGATCAGTTCACTTTTAGGTCATGGGAAACAGTTGACTAGATACGATGCACATTTTCCTAACTGCCAATAACTTCTGAATACGATTTGAGGAGACCTTGGTATTTCACTTGACAAACTGACTTAATTTAAAGGCACTGGCCCTCAGTCCACATTTCCTGAGCTGTGGAAGCAAGAATAGCTCAAATACATGCAATGAGTTTCCATTGAAATGAACAATCGAATCGCATAACATGTGGAAACATTTGTTCAATATTCCAAGTTTGAACATGAGAATGTGTTGTGTTGATGCACTTTACAGCACATAATCAGGCTCAACGTGGAATGACAGGAAAGGAGGGAGGGTTTGGGGTTGCACGTCACACAGCAACACTGTTAACTAACTAAGGGGTATTTTTTACTGCCCTTCTTTTCTGGGTCACTGCCTCCCTCAGTGACTGTCAGCATTATTACATGTGATGGCAGCTCCCACTGGGTGATCTGGTGTGACCCTGCTGCGCTGAGGTGAACTTTCTCAGTCATAATCCCTCTGAGCTCTCACTGTCTAAGCACTGCTTCAGGTGATCAAAACTGGATTTGGTTTGAAAAATCAAGGGCGTTGTGAAGAGTAATAACCTTTTGGGGAGGTATCTGCTCTGTAATAACATATGATATATTTTTACATAACTTCAAAGTTACATATCCTTATATATCCTCTGTAACCTTACATATCCCAGTATCTCTACATTCATCTTCTGTACATATATCACTCCAGTGTTTAATTGCTAAATTGTAGATATTTCGCCACTATGGCCTATTTATTGCTTTACCTCCCTACACGTACTACATTTGCACACACTGTTTATAGACTTTTCTATTGTGTTATTGATTGTACGTTTGTTTATTCCATGTGTAACTCTGTGTTGTTTGTGTCGAACTGCTTTGCTCTATCTTGGCCAGGTCGCAGTTGTAAATGAGAACTTGTTCTCAACTGGCCTACCTGGTTAAATAAAGGTGAAATAAAATTAAAACATAAAAAAATGTATCACTGTAGGTTAATTCAAAACAGTAGTGCAACATGTCAAGTGCTTATCAATTGCAAGTAAATGATCTTTGGACTTTTAATTCATTATTGATGGCATGTAACATAATGAAGGTGTTGCAGAGATGCCAGCATATAGCCATAACCACCATGGTCCAGATGGTGTCTAGACGTAGGACTTAAGATAGAGGTCTTACCCTCCCTCTGTCTCCAGCTATTTGTGATGAGCTGCATCAGCATGGAGAAGGTGGAGAGGTTGAAGGAATCACTTTGATTGCTGGAGCTGACAGGTATCGGCCATGGGAGAAATTGGATAGACTTGGCCCATTCTGCTGCCTCTGTGATTGCCTTGGCAGATGATTGTCATGTGTGAGTTGCAGTAGGAACAGGGTGAGTGTGGGTTGGTCTGATCAGTCACTGCCCACCGGTTCATGAAAGACCCTGTGCAGAGACCGACAAAATAACAGTCAATGCTCCTAAATGAAGCAGGATGCTTTGTGATCATCCTACAGGCATCCACAGAAATGAGATGGGCCTTATGTAGTTGTCGGGTTTACTGCTCTGTGGTGGACAGCATTAAAGATGACCTTGAAACATGCTACACAAGAGTTTAATCTGCACCCTCTTTGCTTTTTTCCAATCTCTTTGCTGGCTATTTAATTATAGCCAACAGATTATCTCTCCAAATGTATCATGTGGTGCCCACACACACACACACACACACACACACACACACACACACACACACACACACACACACACACACACACACACACACACACACACACACACAGCCTACTCATAATCATTTTAGACATTTAAGATTGAACAGAAGATTTGATCAACCAACACGAAAATCCTTCACATGGGCAGCATTGCAAAAAATGCAATGGTGCGACACAGTAATGTGACATAAGTAATTAAGCTGCCAAAAGAACACATGAAGCTTGGTCAAAGAGTAGAACCCTTTTGCAGCACACTCTCCACAATATCTGAAGAGAGGCCCCCCGCATTAAAGGTTTGGTGTAGTGTAGGGATCATCAACAAGATTCAGTCGTGAGCTGATTTTTTTCTTTAGCAGATGGTAAGGGGGCCGGAACTTAATTGAAAATAATATGAAGACTGCAAATTGACCACAAGAACCTCAAACAGATATAACATTTGACTAAAACATAATCATTTTAAACCTTGCTTACATTTGTATAGAATCACATATACAGTTGAAGTCGGAAATGTACATACACTTAGATTGGAGTCATTAAAACTCGTTTTTCAAACACTCCACAAATTTCTTGATAACAAACCAAACTATAGTTTTGGCAAGTCGGTTAGGATATCTACTTTGTGCATGAAACAAGTAATTTTTCCAACAATTGTTTACAGACAGATTATTTCACTTATAATTCACTGTATCACAATTCCAGTGGGTCAGAGGTTTACATACACTAAGTTGACTTTGCCTTTAAACAGCTTGGAAAATTCCAGAAAATTATGTCATGGCTTTAGAAGCTTCTGATCGGCTAATTGACATTATATGAGTCAATTGGAGGTGTATCTGTGGATGTATTTCAAGGCCTACCTTTTCAAACTCAGTGCCTCTTTGCTTGACATCATGGGAAAATTAAAAGAAATCAGCCAAGACCTCAGAAAGAAAATGGTAGAACTCCACAAGTCTGGTTCATCCTTGGGAGCAACTTCCAAACGCCTGACGGTACCACGTTCATCTGTACAAACAATAGTACGCAAGTATAAACACTGTGGGACCACGCAGCCGCCATACCGCTCAGGAAGGACTCTGTCTCCTAGAGATTAATGTACTTTGGTGTGAAAAGTGCAAATCAATCCCAGAACAACAGCAAAGGATCTTGTGAAGATGCTGGAGGAAACAGGTACAAAAGTATCTATATCCACAGTAAAACAAGTCCTATATCGACATAATCTGAAAGGTCGCTCAGCAAGGAAGAAGCCACTGCTCCAAAACCGCCATAAAAAAGCCAGACTACGGTTTGTAACTGCACATGGGGACAAAGATCATACTTTTTGGAGAAATGTCCTCTGGTCTGATGAAACAAAAATAGAACTGTTTGGCCATAATAACCATTGTTATGTTTGGTGGAAAAAGGTGGAGGCTTGCAACCCGAAGAACACCATCCCAACTGTGAAGCACGGGGTGGCAGCATCATGTTGTGGGGGTGCTTTGCTGCAGGAGGGACTGGTGCAATTCACAAAATAGATGGCGTCATGAGGGAGGAAAATTATGTGGATGCATCTCAAGATATCAGTAAGGAAGTTAATGCTTGGTCGCAAATGGGTCTTCCAAATGGACAATGACCCCAAGCATACTTCCAAAGATGTGGCAACAACATGGCTTAAAGACAACAAAGTCAAGGTATTGGAGTGGCCATCACAAAGCCCTGGCCTCATCCTATAGACAATTTGTTGGCAGAACTGAAAAAGCGTGTGCGAGCAAGGAGGCCTACACACCTGACTTAGTTACACCAGCTCTTTCAGGAGAAATGGCCCAAAATGGCCCAAACCTATTGTGGGAAGCTTATGGAAGACTACCCGAAACATTTGACCCAAGTTAAACTATTTTAAGGCAATGCTACCAAATACTAATTGAGTGTATGTAAACTTCTGACCCACTGGGAATGTGATGAAAGAAATAAAAGTTGAAATAAATCAGTCAATCTACTATTATTCTGACATTTCACATTCTTAAAATAACGTGTTGATCCTAATTGACCTAAGACAGGGAACTTATACTGAGATTATATGTAAGGAATGGTGAAAAACTGGGTTTAAACGTGTTTGGCTAAGGTGATTGTAAACTTCCGACTTCAACTTTATCTCTCTATTATGCATAGGAATACTTCGGAACAGGTTTCCATAATTAAAATGACTTGGAGTTGATTTGAAATCTTCCTCTCTCATATACAGTGGGGCAAAAAAGTATTTAGTCAGCCACCAATTGTGCATGTTCTCCCACTTAAAAAGATGAGAGAGGCCTGTAATTTTCATCATAGGTACACTTCAAACTATGACAGACAAAATGAGAAAAATACATCCAGAAAGGATTTTTAATGAATTTATTTGCAAATTATGGTGGAAAATAAGTATTTGGTCACCTACAATCAAGCAAGATTTCTGTCTCTCACAGACCTGTAACTTCTTCTTTAAGAGGCTCCTCTGTCCTCCACTCGTTACCTGTATTAATGGCACCTGTTTGAACTTGTTATCAGTATAAAAGACACCTGTCAACATCCTCAAACAGTCACACTCCAAACTCCACTATGGCCAAGACCAAAGAGCTGTCAAAGGACACCAGAAACAAAATTGTAGACCTGCACCAGGCTGGGAAGACTGAATCTGCAATAGGTAAGCAGCTTGGTTTGAAGAAATCAACTGTGGGAGCAATTATTAGGAAATGGAAGACATACAAAACCACTGATAATCTCCCTCGATCTGGGGCTCCACGCAAGATCTCACCCCGTGGGGTCAAAATGATCACAAGAACGGTGAGCAAAAATCCCAGGGCCACACGGGGGGACCTAGTGAATGACCTGCAGAGAGCTGGGACCAAAGTAACAAAGCCTACCATCAGTAACATACTACGCCGCCAGGGACTCAAATCCTGCAGTGCCAGACGTGTCCCCCTGCTTAAGCCAGTACATGTCCAGCCCCGTCTGAAGTTTGCTAGAGAGCATTTGGATGATCCAGAAGAAGATTGGGAGAATGTCATATGGTCAGATGAAACCAAAATATAACTTTTTGGTAAAAACTCAACTCGTCGTGTTTGGAGGACAAAGAATGCTGAGTTGCATCCAAAGAACACCATACCTACTGTGAAGCATGGGGGTGGAAACATCATGCTTTGGGGCTGTTTTCCTGCAAAGGGACCAGGACGACTGATTCGTGTAAAGGAAAGAATGAATGGGGCCATGTATCATGAGATTTTGAGTGAAAACCTCCTTCCATCAGCAAGGGCATTGAAGATGAAACGTGGCTGGGTCTTTCAACATGACAATGATCCCAAACACACCACCTGGGCAACGAAGGAGTGGCTTCGTAAGAAGCATTTCAAGGTCCTGGAGTGGCCTAGCCAGTCTCCAGATCTCAACCCCATAGAAAATCTTTGGAGGGAGTTGAAAGTCCGTGTTGCCCAGCAACAGCCCCAAAACATCACTGCTCTAGAGGAGATCTGCATGGAGGAATGGGTCAAAATACCAGCAACAGTGTGTGAGAACCTTGTGAAGACTTACAGAAAACGTTTGACCTCTGTCATTGCCAACAAAGGGTATATAACAAATTATTGAGATAAACTTTTGTTATTGACAAATACTTATTTTCCACCATAATTTGCAAATAAATTCATTAAAAATCCTACAATGTGATTTTCTGGAGAAAAAAAAATCTAATTTTGTCTGTCATAGTTGAAGTGTACCTATGATGAAAATTACAGGCCTCTCTCATCTTTTTAAGTGGGAGAACTTGCACAATTGGTGGCTGACTAAATCTTTTTTTGCCCCACTGTACATATTCAGTACCAGTCAAAAGTTTGGACACACCTACTCATTCCAGTGTTTTTCTTTATTGTTACTATTTTCTACATTGTAGAGTAATGGTGAAGTCATCAAAACTATGAAATAACACATATGGAATCATGTAGTAACCAAAACAGATAGCCTAACATTCTCCTGCAAAATGTCTTGATTAACATGGAATTAATTTTTCCATCGACAATAGCAAGCTGTCCAGGCCCTGAGGCAGCAAAGCAGCCCCAAACCATGATGCTCCCTCCACCATACTTTACAGTTGGGATGAGGTTTTGATGTTGTTGTGCTGTGCCTTTTTTCCTCCACACATAGTGTTGTGTTCCTTCCAAACAACTCAACTGTAGTTTCACCTGTCCACATCCAGGTGCACTTTTGCAAACTTCAGATGTTTTTTTTGGACAGTAGTGGCTTCTGTGGTGTCCTACCATGAACACCATTCTTGTTTAGTGTTTTATGTATTGTAGACTCGTCAACAGAGATGTTAGCATATTCCAGAGATTCCTATAAGTCTTTAGCTGACACTCTAAGATTCTTATTAACCTCATTGAGCATTCTGCTCTGTGCTCTAGCAGTCATCTTTGCAGGACGGCCACTCCTAGAGAGAGTAGCAACAGTGCTGAACTTTCTCCATTTATAGACCATTTGTCTTACTGTGGACTGATGAACAGCAAGGCTTTTAGAGATACTTTTGTAACCCTTTCCAGCTGTATGCAAGTCAACAATTCTTCATCTTAGGTCTTGTGAGATCTCTTTTGTTCAAGGCGAATAGCAAACTCAAACGTTGCGAGTGTTTTTTATAGGGCAAGGCAGCTCTAACCAACATCTCCAATCTCGTCTCATTGATTGGACTCCAGGTTAGCTGACTCCTGACTCCAATTATCTTTTGGAGAAGTTATTAGCCTAGGGGTTCACATACTTTTTCCAACCTACACTGTGAATGTTTAAATTATGTATTCAATATAGACAAGAAAAATACAAAACTTTTTGTGTTATTCGTTTAAGCACACTATGTTTGTCTATTGTTGTGACAGATGAAGATCAGATTAAATTTGTTGACCAATTTATGCAGAAATCCAGGTAATTCCAAAGGGTTCACATACTTTTTTTTGCCACTGAATGTTTATATATATATATATATTGCTTAGACAACTTCGGGGGACAAATAAAGTCAACCGCGGGCCCCCAGTTGGGGAACCCTGGTGTAGTGTTCCCCCCCATCAATAGACATGGGTCTCACATCATTTGATTTCATGTGGGTGTATCAGTAATGGGTCTAGACAAGGCCTTGGATTCAGAGGGCCAGTGTTGGCTAATGGGTCTAATGCCGTGTTCCAGCACGGGTTGCCGAGCTCTCGTCATATTAATGGGATTAACGGGTTGTCGATGAAGGGGCGAGTAAAGAACCCAATCCATGAGAAACAAAAACTCCCTTGTTGCCTATATCGAACAAGGATGCTGTAGTTCGCCGTTTCAATAAAGGAGACACTTTTTTCAGTACCGCCATCTCGGTGGCCTTGTTTCCCCGTAACACGGGACATTGGCACATTGTGATAAGACTGTGACATATCCTGGTCCAGGCCTGTGCCTTTGTGCTATTGTAAAGGGACTGTGTGGGTCTCACTATTCTCCCTGGACCCAATGAAGGTCCTCATTTGTCACAGAATTAAGGCCCTGGTTGTGTCGGCTGTTGTTTTGGACGGACAGTGAAATAAGACCTCACTGTTGGGGCAGAGAAAAGATGCGGCACCTTTGTGGAACAACGGGTCAGCTCTTTGTGGGTGGATTGGGTGTACGTGCCTGGGTTAATGTAGCCTATTTAATGGGAGTTCAGTGTTGCGATGGCCAACTGAAGCTGTTCTGCTGTGTCCGCTCAGCAGTGGGTGGCATGGCTGTGGGATGGATGGGTGTCTGAAGAGTTGAGAAATAAAGTCACCTGTGATAAAATTGTAATCTATTTTACAAATCAACTTTTCTCAGTCAGTGAATGTTCTCTGTTGGAGATACACTCAGCTTTAGCCAGTGCTGCAAAATACAGGTGTTGGATTTCTTTGAGGTTCTGTTATTATTGTGGTCATTTTAAAACATGATGACTGTATCTTGTTTTTCCTAAATCTGGAGAGTGAGTCAGATGTGGGACAGGGGAAACTGCGGTTAGTTATATTTAGTTGCTGTAGTGTTGGCATACCAGGCTCTCTCCACAGATCCTTACTGTCTTACTGCTGAGGTCATATTGTTTTTTTTTCATTTTACCTGACAGATTTGTACCTTGTCAGCTTGGGGATTCGATCCAGCAACTTTTCAGTTACTGGCCCAACACTCTAACCACTAGGCTACAGACATGCATGGTTCTTTACAGCAGATGAGAAAGATCAGGCCAAGGTGTGTTTTGAATACTAAAGTCATTTGATGGTGATTTGTGGGTAGATAGGCTGTGTGGGAGGTGCCTGCACTGAGACCCAGAATATTAGTCCCAGTAGTGGGCCTGCGCTGTACCGTACTTTATGTCATCCAGGTTTGTGTGAGTACCCATCTCAGGTTGTCACAGTTCATCTCTAATTGTTACTGTAAAGGCAGAGCCCTCCCAACATAGTGCTTTGAATTCATGTCACTCTGCATCGTCTGGCAACCTTTGGGACCCTTTAGGACAGTGGCACGTATTAACATCCAGACGGTACAGTCTTTACTCTACAGTATATCATTTGTATCAAGTGGGTGAAGAACAGCTTGGAAGTGTGACCCCCAACCTTTCATCAAATTGCTACATTGAGAAAGGGGAAGTTGAATCCACTCCAACACTGTAATCTCAGCCCTCTGGGGCTTTTCACCAAGTGGTTGTGTGGGATATAGAATAATGAAACCTGAGATGTTGCAGGGTTAAGTCATGGCTATTGAAGCTGGAGTTAACTAACATCCCCCTACTTTTCATTCTTTGCTCAGTCTGACTCAAGCTGGCTGTTATTTTAACTTCTGCTGAGCAGTGAGGGTTTCATCAACCCTACTTCTGTTTTGGCAATAACTGTGTTTTTGTGTGCATGTTGGACGATTGCATATGGCATTATTTGCACAACAAGTAACAACTATGGTAATGAAATTGAGTGTGTAATGGATTTTATTCTAATTCCAGTTTTCCTGGCTCTGAGAGGAAGACAAGTCTGACATTTCTCCAGATGGAGAAAGACTCATGTTGTATTGTATTTCACATTTTCATCCAACTCTCTCTCTCTCTCTCTCTCTCGCACTCTGTCTGTCACCATCAAACTTCTTTCTGTTTAAACAGAAAGTATTTCATTAAGACTTCAACAGTGTGTCAGCGATAAACAGTGTCAGTCCACCCACTGTTGGAAACATTTCATTAAGACTTCAACAGTGAGTCAGCGATAGACAGTGTCAGTCCACCCACTGTTGGAAACATTTCATTAAGACTTCAACAGTGAGTCAGCGATAGACAGTGTCAGTCCACCCACTGTTGGAAACATTTCATTAAGACTTCAACAGTGAGTCAGCGATAGACAGTGTCAGTCCACCCACTGTTGGAAACATTTCATTAAGACTTCAACAGTGAGTCAGCGATAGACAGTGTCAGTCCACCCACTGTTGGAAACATTTCATTAAGACTTCAACAGTGAGTCAGCGATAGACAGTGTCAGTCCACCCACTGTTGGAAACATTTCATTAAGACTTCAACAGTGAGTCAGCGATAGACAGTGTCAGTCCACTTCCCACTGTTGGAAACATTTCATTAAGACTTCAACAGTGAGTCAGCGATAGACAGTGTCAGTCCACCTACTGTTGGAAACATTTCATTAAGACTTCAACAGTGAGTCAGTGATAGACAGTGTCAGTCCACCCACTGTTGGAAACATTTCATTAAGACTTCAACAGTGAGTCAGCGATAAACAGTGTCAGTCCACCCACTGTTGGAAACATTTCATTAAGACTTCAACAGTGAGTCAGCGATAGACAGTGTCAGTCCACCCACTGTTGGAAACATTTCATTAAGACTTCAACAGTGAGTCAGCGATAGACAGTGTCAGTCCACCCACTGTTGGAAACATTTTTAAGACTTCAACATTAAGACAGTGTCAGTCCACCCACTGTGAAACATTTCATTAAGACTTCAGTGAGTCGA
This sequence comes from Oncorhynchus nerka, assembly GCF_034236695.1. Classification (NCBI taxonomy): domain Eukaryota; kingdom Metazoa; phylum Chordata; class Actinopteri; order Salmoniformes; family Salmonidae; genus Oncorhynchus; species Oncorhynchus nerka. The sequence continues at coordinate 22,943,608 of NC_088404.1, read as the reverse complement.
TAAACAGTGTCAGTCCACCCACTGTTGGAAACATTTCATTAAGACTTCAACAGTGAGTCAGCGATAGACAGTGTCAGTCCACCCACTGTTGGAAACATTTCATTAAGACTTCAACAGTGAGTCAGTGATAGACAGTGTAGTCCACAGTGACTTCAACAGTCCACCAGTACTGTTGGAAACATTTCATTAAGACTTCAACAGTGAGTCAGCGATAGACAGTGTCAGTCCACCTACTGTTGGAAACATTTCATTAAGACTTCAACAGTGAGTCAGCGATAGACAGTGTCAGTCCACCTACTGTTGGAAACATTTCATTAAGACTTCAACAGTGAGTCAGCGATAGACAGTGTCAGTCCACCTACTGTTGGAAACATTTCATTAAGACTTCAACAGTGAGTCAGCGATAGAGTGTCAGTCCACCCACTGTTGGAAACATTTCATTGACTTCAGTCCACCCACTGTTGGAAACATTTCATTAAGACTTCAACAGTGAGTCAGCGATAGACAGTGTCAGTCCACCCACTGTTGGAAACATTTCATTAAGACTTCAACAGTGAGTCAGCGATAGACAGTGTCAGTCCACCTACTGTTGGAAACATTTCATTAAGACTTCAACAGTGAGTCAGCGATAGACAGTGTCAGTCCACCTACTGTTGGAAACATTTCATTAAGACTTCAACAGTGAGTCAGCGATAGACAGTGTCAGTCCACCTACTGTTGGAAACATTTCATTAAGACTTCAACAGTGAGTCAGCGATAGACAGTGTCAGTCCACCCACTGTTGGAAACATTTCATTAAGACTTCAACAGTGAGTCAGCGATAGACAGTGTCAGTCCACCCACTGTTGGAAACATTTCATTAAGACTTCAACAGTGAGTCAGCGATAGACAGTGTCAGTCCACCCACTGTTGGAAACATTTCATTAAGACTTCAACAGTGAGTCAGCGATAGACAGTGTCAGTCCACCCACTGTTGGAAACATTTCATTAAGACTTCAACAGTGAGTCAGCGATAGACAGTGTCAGTCCACCCACTGTTGGAAACATTTCATTAAGACTTCAACAGTGAGTCAGCGATAGACAGTGTCAGTCCACCTGTTGGAAACATTTCATTAAGACTTCAACACTCAGTCCACCCACTGTTGGAAACATTTCATTAAGACTTCAACAGTGAGTCAGAAACATTTCATTAAGACAGTGTCAGTCCACCACTGTTGGAAACATTTCATTAAGACTTCAACAGTGAGTCAGCGATAGACAGTGTCAGTCCACCCACTGTTGGAAACATTTCATTAAGACTTCAACAGTGAGTCAGCGATAGACAGTGTCAGTCCACCTACTGTTGGAAACATTTCATTAAGACTTCAACAGTGAGTCAGCGATAGACAGTGTCAGTCCACCCACTGTTGGAAACATTTCATTAAGACTTCAACAGTGAGTCAGCGATAGACAGTGTCAGTCCACCCACTGTTGGAAACATTTCATTAAGACTGTTGGAAACCATTTCATTTTAAGACTTCAACAGTGAGTCAGCGATAGACAGTGTCAGTCCACCTACTGTTGGAAACATTTCATTAAGACTTCAACAGTGAGTCAGCGATAGACAGTGTCAGTCCACCTACTGTTGGAAACATTTCATTAAGACTTCAACAGTGAGTCAGCGATAGACAGTGTCAGTCCACCCACTGTTGGAAACATTTCATTAAGACTTCAACAGTGAGTCAGCGATAGACAGTGTCAGTCCACCCACTGTTGGAAACATTTCATTAAGACTTCAACAGTGAGTCAGCGATAGACAGTGTCAGTCCACCTACTGTTGGAAACATTTCATTAAGACTTCAACAGTGAGTCAGCGATAGACAGTGTCAGTCCACCCACTGTTGGAAACATTTCATTAAGACTTCAACAGTGAGTCAGCAGTGAGTCAGACAGTGTCAGTCCACCCACTGTTGGAAACATTTCATTAAGACTTCAACAGTGAGTCAGCGATAGACAGTGTCAGTCCACCCACTGTTGGAAACATTTCATTAAGACTTCAACAGTGAGTCAGCGATAGACAGTGTCAGTCCACCTACTGTTGGAAACATTTCATTAAGACTTCAACAGTGAGTCAGCGAGTGTCAGACACTGTAAGACTTCAACAGTGAGTCCAGTGTCCCACTGTTGGAAACATTTCATTAAGACTTCAACAGTGAGTCAGCGATAACAGTGTCAGTCCACCCACTGTTGGAAACATTTCATTAAGACTTCAACAGTGAGTCAGCGATAGACAGTGTCAGTCCACCCACTGTTGGAAACATTTCATTAAGACTTCAACAGTGAGTCAGCGATAAACAGTGTCAGTCCACCCACTGTTGGAAACATTTCATTAAGACTTCAACAGTGAGTCAGCGATAGACAGTGTCAGTCCACCTACTGTTGGAAACATTTCATTAAGACTTCAACAGTGAGTCAGCGATAGACAGTGTCAGTCCACCCACTGTTGGAAACATTTCATTAAGACTTCAACAGTGAGTGATAAACAGTGTCAGTCCACATTTCATTTCAGACTTCAACAGTGAGTCAGCGATAGACAGTGTCAGTCCACCTACTGTTGGAAACATTTCATTAAGACTTCAACAGTGAGTCAGCGATAGACAGTGTCAGTCCACCCACTGTTGGAAACATTTCATTAAGACTTCAACAGTGAGTCAGCGATAGACAGTGTCAGTCCACCTACTGTTGGAAACATTTCATTAAGACTTCAACAGTGAGTCAGCGATGTCAGACAGTGTCAGTCCACCTACTGTTGGAAACATTTCATTAAGACTTCAACAGTGAGTCAGCGATAGACAGTGTCAGTCCACCTACTGTTGGAAACATTTCATTAAGACTTCAACAGTGAGTCAGCGATAGACAGTGTCAGTCCACCCACTGTTGGAAACATTTCATTAAGACTTCAACAGTGAGTCAGCGATAGACAGTGTCAGTCCACCCACTGTTGGAAACATTTCATTAAGACTTCAACAGTGAGTCAGCGATAGACAGTGTCAGTCCACCCACTGTTGGAAACATTTCATTAAGACTTCAACAGTGAGTCAGCGATAGACAGTGTCAGTCCACCCACTGTTGGAAACATTTCATTAAGACTTCAACAGTGAGTCAGCGATAGACAGTGTCAGTCCACCCACTGTTGGAAACATTTCATTAAGACTTCAACAGTGAGTCAGCGATAAACAGTGTCAGTCCACCCACTGTTGGAAACATTTCATTAAGACTTCAACAGTGAGTCAGCGATAGACAGTGTCAGTCCACCCACTGTTGGAAACATTTCTACATTTGCTTCCCGTCGTTTATTTTGGCTGCGTGTTGACCCTTAGGATCGCAAACTTGGTATATATGATTTTCCCCCTCTGCCGATCAAGCCAAGTGAGGTCTTCCTCTCCTACGCAAGGAGGGTGCACGTGGTGTGTGACAGAGGTTATTTTTGGTCGGTGAGGAAGTTTGGGGTTCTGAGAGAGTGTGTGCAACTGTTTTTACTTCATGGGCCCTGAGGTTTGAGAAGCTGAAGTAGAGTGATGTTAGCTCATCTGACAGACTAATGAGACTTCCTAAATGTAATCTCTAGAAAAATAAAGGATTCAATCTGGAGGGGGAGAGACATTATGAAAAAGGCTGATCTCTGTCTGTTGGTTCATGCTGCTATGAAGGCATTGGGCTCTCTGTTCTGACCATAAACTCCTGCAGTCTATAAGGAATTAACTTAAAGGACTTTTACCTGATGGCGTCGACACCACCTCCATATTTAGCACAGTCAGCTCAGTCGCAAGTTAAAATCATCAGGCTGTCTAATTATGAGAAGTTTAAGTCAATTTATCCGAATACTGATTGGTGTTTTATGTTCTGCTTGTCTTTAGTGTGAGCGACTGGTGTAAAAGCCGGGGCTCCTCTTCAAGTTGTTCACATCTGAGCGAGAACTCTTGAAACAAATTGTCGCTCAAAAACTTCAAGGGCCCTTCTCTCTACCTCATCAGGGCTCATTTGGACCAACATTCCAGGATTGGTAATGTAGGGCGCCTGTCACTCTCTCTGATTGATGTGACTGAGTACTGGATGGATGCTAACTAGCGCAGCCCGGCATTCTCAGGTTGGTGCCATGTGTGCTCCCAGGCCCCCAGGCTCTTTGTTCGAACAGAATAGATTGACACCATTATCTGTCAGCTCCCTCAGGAATGCTCCCATGCAGCTCAGCTATTGTCAATTGCCTGACAATCATAGAGGCACTACAGGCTGACATTATGGGGTTATTGATTTCTGTTGATGAGTAAAATTGTAGGTCACAGTTTGGCAGTGAGACACCGATGGCTGGTCCTCTTTGGGAGATTTTTGACATTTTATTAATTCATCCCCAGTTTGACAATAAAGGGTATCCATAATGGAAAATAAAGGGTTTTAGCGTCTCTTGCCTGCAATGTCACAGAGCCATACTTTATGTATTATATATACACCCTGGGTCTGGAAACTGTCTCAAAATGGCGTGTGCACTTATTTATTGATGAATGGAGCCAAGAAGCCACTTTTTTGACTAGCACAAGGAAATGAAAATGCACTAAAAGGACTCTCCTATATCTTCTTAACGTCTGATCCATAGCATGTGGGGCCTGCTGACACACAGAGATCTGAGGTGTGTCTGGAGATGTGGTATATCTCACCCGCTGGGTGCTGTATTGGGAGAGGCGTCTGGGAGTAAACCATGGGAGTGATTGATACTGGGTGTCATGAAGAACAGATGAACTAGCAGAACCCATGCTCTGTGTTTGTCTGCTCAATGAGCTTTTAATTTTGCGGTAATGACTCAATGAACAAAGATGGGGGTCTCTGGTAATCAGAAGTCGTAGGAAATAATGCTACAAGGTTCTGTTTCCATTTCTCAGGGTGCACTGTTGTAACACGTGTCTGTTGTGTCTGATAGAATAATCTTGTGGTGAGAAAAGAGTTGAAATACGTGTTTGTTGGACATGGGTGAGACCCAATGAAATAAAAGCTTTCAAAAAGACAATCCGGTGACGTTTGTTTGTTTGTTTGTTTCAAGTTATAGTTTTTTTCATCGCAGTAGTGCCCCACCACTTTCATTTTGATGTCTTGCTTCCAGAAGTGATAGTAAGCTGTGCTTCCGAAGCGCTTGCTCTTTTCAAAAGCGAACAGAAAGTGAACACTAGGAGACATCTCGTCTGAAAATACCTAAATTACACAAGGCGAAATGACAGTCATCCTTGCTTGCTGGAACATTGGGCTCGTCTCCTTCAAAATCTAACAAAAGAAACCATGATTACAATGAATTTCTGTTACTCTGCACAACATCTCTGATTGATCAAAATCTTTCAAACAAAGCTGGGCTATATTTTAGCCCACCACTTTGTGTGATGCTATTCATGCAAATGTCACATCTGCAGCTTGATTGCGATACACTTATGTCAACTATTGTCGAGCCCAAATATTTTCTTGGTGTTTGACCAGGAGTCCGGTAGCAACTGGGTCTGTCTTTGGCAGCCTGTGTTTGAGTGAAACATTTGACTAATTACTGTTTTGGTCTCTGTATGCAGAATCTGGCCTGATGTGAAATACAACGAGGCTCAATAATGCACGGAAGACGAGTATTACGGTTGGAAGCTGCCAATGGTCGCTTGATTTAGCCACATCTGGGAAAGAGCTGTTAGACGTTAAACATTAGTTTACATGAATTATCCTCCCCTTTCTTTTTGGCCATTGCTGTTTTACCTTAGGTTTATTCTAGGACAATTGGCGGTTGGTTCCATGCAGGTTTGCATTTACACAACTTAAGATCTTGGCCCTCACCCTGCACAATTACAATCCCTCAGTTGTGTGCCGTGATTAGCTGTTCTTGCTCTCCATGACACACTCAACACTAGTCAAGGCCAGCTGTTCCATTAGCCTAAAACAATTCACTTGATCAAAAACCTTCTGTGCGAATACCACAATGCTGTTGTAGTTCTTGACCTTATGGTTCCACTGTGGATGATACCACTGTAGTGTCAGAGCTCATGCACTGATGGAGAGCATCTACAGCTCTGCTATAATCATCGTGAAGGTTCTCGTGTCAGTGAAGAGGGATTCTGCCTTGCTTCAGGAGGACTGTGCTGCTTTTCCTATTTCCGGCTTTGATTAATATTGGAAAGAGCTGTTTAAAATAACAGTTTCTCTTGGAATATATATCCTCGGAAGCCATCGGAGCTCATGGTTTTTCACAGTATAACATTTGCCCCCTTGTGGAATGGTTGTCAATGTTAAATATCAACTAGTTCAGCCCCATTACATTCCCTTTAATCATCATCTTGGGCAGGATAATCTCTTGTGTGGGACAAGGCAGTAAGGGCATGGCAGGCGGCATCTGCACTGGAAAATCGGAGCTTGGTTTGAGATTAGCCGTAGGTTCACTGCACTGCCGCATGTGCTCACTACAGTGTGTGTCTCAGCAATGATGCAGCCGCCCGTAATTAAAAGTAGATTTTGTGTGTTATGCAAGTCCTCTCCAAAACCCTTCTGATAAGGCTGGTGCCTTGTGGTGGATGTCATCTCACATGAAAGTTTTCATGTTCCTTTTTGTATTGAGCTTTTCTTCTCTCAAAGTGAAGAGCATGACACACAGACGATTTGGCATTCTGAAATGTTTTTCTCATTAAGGCATTTATTTCCTCTGTGTGCAAGTTCTGGAGATATTAAACAATGAACCCCACTGAAGCTTTAATTATTTGCAGATTTGTCTGACTTAGGAGACTTTGTGGGTAACTGTTAGGAGATTCACAGGGGATGAGGCAGCTGTTACAGAACTAGATCCCCACTAAACCAGATAAGGGGTTAAAACACTCTAGAGGCAGGGGTTGAGAAGCTCTTTATAACTCTCCTGTGGTGTGCATCTATTCTCTACAAAGGCCTATACAATACATTGGAGAACAAGGTACAGTAATTGCATTTCTATGAAACAGGAACATCACAAATCCTCATTATCATTCAACTCAGGGTTAGAATCCAGTTTTATCTGCAGGAACATGCCCATATGAATGACAGACGCCTGTTCTGCTGCCATGGCTCAAACCTGAGGATGAGCCTAAAAGGGTCAAAGAATCAATCCTCAGATCACTGGAACCAGAGGCAAAATGTTGCTCCACTTTCTAACAGTGTTCTATTTGGACACCCAGGTTGACCTAGCACAGGGAGGTGTACAAAGCTCTGACAGCGGCAGGAAAGGGCAGCCTTGACAGGTTCATCCATGGCTGTTTGAAAAATGGTCGTGGGATTTATTGAGATCACACAAAAGCAAGTCTGGCTGTACACATCTTTGCTGAGGACTTGCAAGGAGGACCATATATCAGGGCAGGTGTCCAATAAATAATAATTTTCAGGAGATTGCAGCTGCTGTCATGCTGCAAAAAAGTGAACACCTCTATAAATGGTAGGCCTAGACGCCAGGATTGTCAAACTCACTGCAAAAATAAGAAATATAGGCACCTCATAGAGCTACTGTGCTGTCGATCCAATGAACCGGTGATGATGGTGTGCATGTTGTAGGGTGAGGGGTAGCCCTTGGCTGTCTCGCTGGTTGTTGCAGGCCCAGCCAGCCCTGTGTAGCAGCCAGCTTCCTCTCTGCCCTTAGCTATGCGGTCAGCATCCACATCTACTATTATGGAAGTAACTGCTGGCAACAGTAGCAGGCATGGGCTTACACAGCTAGATGTGGCTTTATAAACATTGATACATTCAGCTAGTCTCCTCAGTATTTTTTTCTACACAAACACAAACGGCCTCTTTATGGGTGTTTCTGAGGTCTAACCAATCTTTATTAGCACAAGCATGTACAGTCGTGGCCAAAAGCTTTGAGAATGACACAAATATAAATATTCACAAAGTCTGCTGCCTCAGTTTGTATGATGACAATTTGCATATATTCCAGAATGTTATGAAGAGTGATCAGATGAATTACAATTAATTGCAAAGTCCCTCTTTGCCATGCAAATTAACTGAATCCCCCAAAAACATTTCCATTTCATTTCAGCCCTGCCACAAAAGGACCAGCTGACATCATGTCAGTGATTCTCTTGTTAACACAGGTGTGAGTTTTGACGAGGACAAGTCTGGAGGTCACTTTGTCATGCTGATTGAGTTCAAATAACAGACTGGAAGCTTCAAAAGGAGGGTGGTGCTTGGAATCATTGTTCTTCCTCTGCCAACCATGATTACCTGCAAGGAAACACGTGCCGTCATTGCTGCCAGTGAGATTGCACCTAAATCAACCATTTATCGGATCATCAAGAACTTCAAGGAGAGCGGTTCAATTGTTGTGAAGAAGGCTTCGGGGTGCCCAAGAAAGTCCAGCAAGTGCCTAAAGTTGATTCAGCTGTGGGATCGGGGCACCACCAGTACAGAGCTTGCTCAGGAATGGCAGCAGGCAGGTGTGAGTACATCTGCACGCACAGTGAGGTGAAGACTTTTGGAGGATGGCCTGGTGTCTAGAAGGGCAGCAAAGAAGCCACTTCTCTCCAGGAAAACCATCAGGGAGAGACTGATATTCTGCAAAAGGTACAGGGTTTGGACTGCTAAGGACTGGGGTAAAGTAATTCTCTCTGATTTTTTTTTTTTTCACCTTTATTTTACTAGGCAAGTCAGTTAAGAACAAATTCTTATTTTCAATGACGGCCTAGGAACAGTGGGTGAACTGCCTGTTCAGGGGCAGAACGACAGATTTGTACCTTGGCAGCTCGGGGGTTTGAACTTGCAACCTTCCGGTTACTAGTCCAACGCTCTAACCACTAGGCTACCCTGCCACCCCTGATGAATCCCCTTTCCGATTGTTTGGGGCATCCGGAAAAAAGCTTGTCCGGGGAGAAGACAAGGTGAGAGCTACCATCAGTCCTGTGTCATGCCAACATTAAAGCATCCTTAGACCATTCATGTGTGGGGTTGCTTCTCAGCCAAGGGAGTGGGCTCACTCACAATTTTGCCTAAGAACAAAGCCATTAATAAAGAATGGTACCAACACATCCTCCGAGAGCAAATTCTACCAACCATCCAGGAACAGTTTGGTGATGAACAATGCCGTTTCCAGCATGATGGAGCACCTTGCCATAAGGCAAAAGTGATAACTAAGTGGCTCGGGGAATAAAACATCAATATTTTGGATCCCATTGAGAACTTGTGGTCAATCCTCAAGAGGCGGGTGGACAAACAAAAAAAACTAAATTCTGACAAGCTCCAAGCATTGATTATGCAAGAATGGGCTGCCATCAGTGGCCCAGAAGTTAATTTACAGCATGCCAGGGCGGATTGCAGAGGTCTTGAAAAATAAGGGTCAACAATGCAAATATTGACTCTTTGCATCAACTTCATGTAATTGTCAATAAAATCCTTTGAAACAAAAAGTGACAAATTGCAGCTTTAAAGTGAAAATTGCCAAGTTTCATTTTCAAGGAAGTTTGACAGTGTGTATTTGCTTTGAGTTTACTTCAGTGTGTATTTCCATTTCAACATCAGCTGAGTTATTAGATCAGTGGTGGATGTGTTTATTTGCCTGTGTTTATTTTTCAGGGATTTAAGGCAGATTTGATTAGGATCAGAGCCTAAGATCAGTGTGTATTAGTAGTAGTAGTAGTAGTAGTAGTAGTAGTAGTAGTAGTAGTAGTAGTAGTAGTAGTAGTAGTAGTAATAGTAGTAGTAATAGTAGTAGTAGTAGTAGTAGTAGTAGTAGTAGTAGTAGTAGTAGTTACATAATACAGAGTAGTTAGATAATGCTGATATTCATGAGTTGAGTAAAAGCCCTACAGGTGCGGAAAGGGTTTTACATGGAACCCAAAAGAGTTCTACCTGGAACCAAAAAGGGTTCGACATTGAACCAAAAAGGGTTCTTCAAAGGGTCTTGGGGACCGCCGAAGAGCCCTTTTTGGAACCGTTTATGTGTAGTGTTGGAAGGTCTGCTTTAGCCTTTACATTGATGAAAGCAGGTTGTCTCTGCCCCTTTTCCCCATCGTCTAACGTTTTCTATTTGGCAGCATTGAATCAATAGCACCTGGCGTAGAATTGGCAGAAAGAGCCCTTTTCGATCCACTGTGTTTCCCTCTGATTGTAAGAGACATAAGGAGTACCACAGGCAGTCCACTAGGACTAAATCATTTAAACACTGTCTGTGTTCTAACACACTTTGGCCTAAGGCTGCCCATGGCTTGGAAAATGTTCACCACAAATGGTCCAAAAAAGACAACAGCGCATTCAGACGAGGGATACTACTGTATAACCTTCTTTGTGTGCCTTGGCAACACAATAACAAAATGGTGATAACTCAAGGATTACTGCTGTGGAAGATCAAATTAGTCTGAAGCATGACAGAACCCAACAGAAATGCATGTGATAATGTGCGCATTCAAACATACAGTATTCAAGCGTAGGTATTTTAGCTATTTTGTTTTTGTTTAATCATGTACGAATTGTGTCCTTGTTTTTTTTCTCCTCTGTGGTCCTCAACCTCTCCCTAACTCTGTGTTGCTGGCTCCTTATCAAAGGTAATGCAATCATGTTGATTTCTATATGCAATGCTGTGCTCTGCTTTGTTGTTAACATCAATGGTGTCTTTAAGTGGAAATTCCACCTATTCTAGATCAGTCCCAAACTGCCCTCTCTTCTCAATACTTTCACATTTCAAACTAAAGGATTCCAGTTTTTCTCAGTGATTTGAAGGAAAATAGGCATTCAGAGTATCTGGAAACAGGCAGCAATAGATCAGTCCAGTTCATTCCTATCAAGAGGAGAGAGCAGTGTCTGAGCTAACTAGACAGACTAAAGCCAGGATGGCTCCCCATCAGAGGCACCCAATAAGATTATGTTATTTGCTTAACTTGTCAGTGTTCCAAACAGGACATTATTCGTCTTTTTACCTAAGACAGTACTTGACTTGGGCAGGAGCTCACCGGAACTGAGTACCGGCACCTCACATGTTCTTCTGCTTGAGTTCCTGCACCTCCTGTAGAATATCAGCTCAAAAGAATTAAGGAGTTCCTGCACCTAAAAATAAATGGTACCGGCACCCAAAATGAGCACAGGAACCTATTTCAGTCCAAGTCAAGCACTGGCCTAAACATGCATACAGTACAGTGCCTTCGGGAAGTATTCAGACCCCTTGACTTTTTCCACATTTTGTTAGGTTACAGCTATACTCTAGAATTTATTAAATTGCCCCCCCCCTCATCAATCTACACACAATACCCAATAATGACAAAGCAATAACAGGTTTTTAGAAATGTTTGCTCATTTATTACAAATAAAAAACGGAAACATGACATTTCCATAAATATTCAGACCCTTCACTCAGTGCTATGTTGAAGCACCTTTGGCAGCGACTACAGCCTCGAGTCTTCTTGGGTATGATGCTACAAGCTTGACACACCTGTATTTGGGGAGTTTCTCCCATTCTCTGCAGATCCTCTCAATCTCTCAGGTTGGATGGGGAGCGTTGCTGCACAGCTATTTTCAGGTCTCTCCAGAGATGTTTGATCGGGTTCAATTCCAGGTTCTGGCTTGGTCACTCAAGGACATTCAGAGACTTGTACCGAAACCACTCCTGAGTTGTCTTGGCTGTGTGCTTAGGGTCATTGTCCTGTTGGAAGGTGAACCTTCGCCCCAGTCTGAAGTCCTATGTGCTTCAGAGCAGGTTTTCTTTAAGGATCTCTAAGTACTTTGCTCCGTTCATCTTTGCCTCAATCCTGACTAGTTTCCCAGTCCCTGCCGCTGAAAAACATGCCCACGGCATGATTCTGCCACAACCGTGCTTCACCGTAGGGATGGTGCCAGGTTTCCTCCAGACATGACTCTTTGCATTCAGGCCAAAGAGTCTTGGTTTCATCAGACAAAGAGTCTTGGTTTCATCAGACTAGAGAATCTTGTTTCTCATGGTCTGAGAGTCTTTAGGTGCCTTTTGGCAAACTATAAGCGGGCTGTCATGCACCTTTTACTGAGGAGTGTCTTCCGGAGTTGCTTCCGTCTATCCACTCTACCATAAAGGCCTGATTGGTGGAGTGCTACAGAGGTGTTTGTCCTTCTGGAAGGTTCTCCCATCTCCACAGAGGAACTCTAGAGCTCTGTCAGAGTGACCATCGGGTTCTTGGTCACCTCCCTGACCAAGGCCTTTCTCCCAACGATTGCTCAGTTTGGCCGGGCGGCCAGCTCTAGGAAGAGTCTTTGTGGTTCCAAACTTCATCGATTTAAGAATGAAGGAGGCCACTGTGTTCTTGGGGACCTTCGAAGCTGCAACAACTGACCTATTACCAGTGTTATCATATAGTCTAGCTTGAGATTCAACTTTTGAAATATAAGGGACTTTACGTTATTTATGATAAGGTGTAGGTCTACATGGAGAAAGACCTCTTATTATATATGAACATAGGCAAATGCATGAAAGAATATTTATTTTCAGTCAATGTAGTAGCCTATCACCATTGATCATTTGAATTGATATCAAACAATACATTGTCTGCGTACTTCATCTCCCGCGCCTAGCAGAGAATTACACTCTGCTTGCATTTTGACTCATGAAGTGATCTCTACTAAGAAAAGGTTGGTGACTATTGTGATTATTACTGTTATATCAAGGCATTATGTTCTAATCTCACAGTCTATTTATTATATGCCTATGGTTTGTTATGTGTAGGTTATGTAAGCGCTATGTTAAATTCTAGAGTCATGGCTTTACGTAGGCCGAGAAGACTATTTGGTCTGTAATGTTAGATGGTTTGTTGTGTGTGATTGATTACAGTAGGGCATAGGGTAGGTTATTCTTTTATGATCATTTAATGATGATTTGAGTGCCGAAATGTTGTCCCACCTACATTTTTGCTGGCCCTGCCAACAACTGATTTCTGCCTACGCCACTGCTTCCCACAGCAGTGTTACCGGTAATTGATTTGATGGAACTACCTGCTGAGGTGACAAGTCCAGAGGGGACAATGGGAGATGGGAGAGCCTGGTCAATGCTGCAGATTATAGGCTGTGCATGCTGCAGATTGTGGGCTGTGCATGCTGCAGATTGTGGGCTGTGCATGCTGCAGATTGTGGGCTGTGCATGCTACAGATTGTGGGCTGTGCATGCTGCAGATTGTGGGCTGTGCATGCTGCAGATTGTGGGCTGTGCATGCTGCAGATTGTGGGCTGTGCATGCTGCAGATTGTGGGCTGTGCATGCTGCAGATTGTGGGCTGTGCATGCTGCAGATTGTGGGCTGTGTATGCTGCAGATTGTGGGCTGTGCATGCTGCAAGGCCTTTGTTCCCAACTATCCCTCTCAGTTTTGAGATTACAAAAGGACCATATTTCTGCACAGCCCATTTGTTTTTATGGCCGTATATTGGACCCTGTGGTTTTCCATCGTACCACAGGCCAAAAATATTTATTTTTTCATTTTAAGAGATATCAAAGTCATAAAATGCAATATGAATCCCAACCAAGGGCTATTAATACGGCATGACATAGACATCCTGCTATGAAGGGATGTACACATTATTCACCCTTCTACTGAACTCAAGTGTGGTTTAATATCCCCTACAAGCCACAAGGAAGAGCAATAACCACAATTCCTTTCTATTAGAAATTTGGTGATATATAGTACAACAGCCAATGCACGACATTGAGAGTGCAGTAGATTCCAACAAAATCTGTCATTGGGGTTTGGAAGTTTGTGAGTACATTATGAATTTCACAGGGAAACATTTAATGACAAATTATTTATTTTAGTACTCCTAAACTCCAAAACCAGCTGTACCCATAGTTTAATTCATATGTTTTCATGCAACTGAACCTTACCTCACAGTACAGTACCTGCCAGCTTTGCCTTCCAGCAAAGCCTTTTGTAGCCAACAGACTTGGTCAATTGTACTGACACTTCTCAAATCGTAAAATTCCATATATGGTACATATTTTTTATTTAGGTTCACAATTCCATACTGTGAGTAGGAGAGGGGAAGAGAATAATACCCCACTTTGCACCTCATAAAAACCTGAGTGCACCCCTATTGTTGCAGCAGAGTGCTTTCTCTCCCCCTCTGGAGGGGCCTCAGTTGCACCCCTCCATGGGGGTGTCCCAGAGAAGAGTAATTTTAGGTGGTGAGGGAGGGTGTGTGAGGGCACTAACTGTCCTCATATTTAAAGTTGTGGAAATGTCTGACAATTGAGAGTGCTTCTCTGTCTCTGCTTCTCTCCCTCTCCTTATTTGCCAATGTTTGACAGTTTAGAGTGGAAGTTGATAGAACGCAGGAGGAGCCTGTGACTGGCTTCCACTTTGACCCTGCTGGCCCCTCTAGCCCACCGCGGCTGCCGGTTGACACTGCCGAGAAGTAAAATGATTATCCCCCTTTTTGTCGCAAATACAAACGTCTGGGCTGAGCTTTTGCCCACTGAGCTGAATCGAATGTATATACTGTGCGGTGTTTTAATCCAGTTTACACAATGGACATTTTTTATATCTGTTAAGATCCAGGAATGCATTCTGTTGCACTGAAATTGTTGGATGGGGGAGAACTACCCTCTCCCCAAGTGATTCAATTATTCTGCAACAGTTCACAAACACCCACCAATTAGTGCTCTCCCAAGCTCAAAATGGAGTATTGCCACAAATGTCGATGATAAAGGCAGTATCCCTTAAGGAGCAAGCCATCTTGAATGTGAATGAATGGGACGACAGGTAGCCTAGTGGTTAGAGCATTGGGCTAGTAACCGAAAGGTTGCAAGATCGAATCCCCAAGGTACACATCTGTCGTTCTGCCCCAGAACAAGGCAGTTAACCCACTGTTCCTAGGCCGTCATTGAAAATAAGTAGTTGTTCTTAACTGACTTGCTTAGTTAAATAAATGTTTAAAACATTTAAAAAATGTGTTGTTGGTTTGAAAGTAGTAACATTTCCATATCTGGAAGCTGTAGTATACAATTCTGATTCCCATGTAGTTCATTTAAAACTAAGAGAGGGGGACGAATGGGAGGGTATGCTCATAATAACACACTGGGTCATTATCCATGGAATGTCGTTATAGACTGGGAGATGGGTAGTGTTTGAGGAATGATTGATACTATCATTACAGAGGTATCACCAGAGCTTATCAAACCACTGCTCTGCTCATTACTACACAATGATTGTGATGTGTAACCTATATCAGACTGCTAGTATTTTGGAGCTGATATAATTTATTAGGCCAGAAAGATCAAGATAAAAGGACAATTATAGTCTAATTGATTGTCTGGGGGTGTCAAAAATAAGCAAGTAAATGTCTTCCCACGCTCTTCTCTGAAGTCGTTCATTATAGTATGCCACTCTGATCCAGATGAATGTGGTTCTTATGTCGGTGGATGATGTTCCACTAACTCTAAATAGCTAAACACCATTAAGAAATACTGGGGTATTTCTGTGGTAATTTGTTTCTGCACATAGAGTTAATTTGAAATGTGTCTAATTATCAGACTAGGTTGGAATATCATTTGAACTACAACTAATCAAATCAAATCAAATCAAATGTATTTATATAGCCCTTCGTACGTCAGCTGATATCTCAAAATGCTGTACAGAAACCCAGCCTAAAACCCCAAACAGCAAGCAATGCAGGTGTAGAAGCACGGTGGCTAGGAAAAACTCCCTAGAAAGGCCAAAACCTAGGAAGAAACCTAGAGAGGAACCAGGCTATGTGGGGTGGCCAGTCCTCTTCTGGCTGTGCCGGGTGGAGATTATAACAGAACATGGCCAAGATGTTCAAATGTTCATAAATGACCAGCATGGTCAAATAATAATAAGGCAGAACAGTTGAAACTGGAGCAGCAGCACGGCCAGGTGGACTGGGGACAGCAAGGAGTCATCATGTCAGGTAGTCCTGAGGCATGGTCCTAGGGTTCAGGTCCTCCGAGAGAGAGAAAGAAAGAGAGAAAGAGAGAATTAGAGAGAGGACACTTAAATTCACACAGGACACCGAATAGGACAGGAGAAGTACTCCAGATATAACAAACTGACCCTAGCCCCCCGACAGATAAACTACTGCAGCATAAATACTGGAGGCTGAGACAGGAGGGGTCAGGAGACACTGTGGCCCCATCCGAGGACACCCCCGGACAGGGCCAAACAGGAAGGATATAACCCCACCCACTTTGCCAAAGCACAGCCCCCACACCACTAGAGGGATATCTTCAACCACCAACTTACCATCCTGAGACAAGGCTGAGTATAGCCCACAAAGATCTCCGCCATGGCACAACCCAAGGTGGGGCCGCCAACCCAAACTAAGACTGTACAGTACTGTAACGTTTGAATTAATCTGTTCCTTCATTGACTTATCCCAGATAATGAGGCCTAAGCCTAACAATGGAAATTAGTGACCTGTTCTGAACTCTGTTATCAGGAAGAAGATCTCTTACTGGCAGGTTAAACCCAACCATGAGTATAATTCAACTCAATGCTTTAATGGGGGCTTTCTATCTACTATCTCTGTCTATCTCTCTCTCTCTCTCTCCCTCTCTCTCTTTCTCAGTCTCAGCATTCCTCATTTATTAAGCATACTGTTTGCTCCTAATTAAGTACATTAGTGCATTAAAGGACACACACACACACACACACACACACAGCACTCTAAGCCTGATGGAATTGATGGTGTATTATGATTTGCAGGGCACCTTTGCTCAGCATAGTGGAAGAGATTATTCATAGACATATTAGATATGTATTTTTAGAAAGTGCCATTACATACCACATTAAAAGTATGTTACCTGAATACCATTATGCTTTAGAAAATATGTTTAAATATAGGCAATGTGATCAATCAAATTCATTTCTAAAGCCCAAAATGCTTATACAGAAACCAAGCCTAAAACCCCAGAGAGCAAGCAATGCAGATGTAGAATCACCGTGGCTAGGAACAACTCCCTAGAAAATCTGGAACCTGAGAAGAAACCTAGAGAGGAACATGGCTCTGAGGGGTGGCCAGTCCTCTTCTGGCTGTGCCAGGTGGAGCTTATAAGAGTTCATGGCCATTAAGGCCAAATCGTTCTTCAAGATGTTGAAATGTTCACCAGCAGGGTCAAATAATAATCTGTGGTTATCAATTCAAATCAAACTTTATTTGTCACATGCGCCGAATACAAGAAGTGTAGACTTTAACGTGAAATGCTTACTTACAAGCCCATAACCAACAGTGCAGTTCAAGAAGAGTTAAGAAAACATTTACCAAATAGACTAAAATAAAAAGTAATCATAAAAAGTAGAACAATAAGAGTAACAATAACGAGGCCATGTACAGAGGGCACCGGAGTCAGTGTGTGGGATAACAGGTTAGTTGAGGTCATTTGTACATGTAGGTGGAAGTGAAGTGACTATGCATAGATAATAAACAGCAGTAAATTGTCAGGTGCCAATTTTATGAATTGTTCAGCAGTCTTATGGCCTGGGGGTAGAAGCTTTTGAGGAGCCTTTTGGTCCTAGACTTTGCGCTCCAGTACCGCTTACCGTGCTTTAGCATACAAAACAGTCTTTTAATGGGTGACTGGAGTCTCTGACAATTTTATGGGCTTTCCTCTGACACCGCCTATTATATAAGTCCTGGATGGCAGGAAGCTTGGCCCCAGTGGTGTACTGGGCCGTACGAACTACCCTCTCTAGCGTCTTACGGTCAGATGCCGAGCAGTTGCCATACCAGGCAGTGATGCAACCAGTCAGGAAGCTCTCGATGGTGCAGCTGTAGAACTTTTTGAGGATCTGGGGACCCATGCCAAATCTTTTCAGTCTCCTGAGGGGGAAAAGGTTTTGTCGTGCCCTCTTCACTACTGTCTTGGTGTGTTTGGACCATGTTAGTTCGTTGGTGATGTGGACACCAAGGAACTTGAAACTCTCGACCCGCTCCACTACAGCCCCATTGATGTTAATGGGGGCCTGTTCGGCCCGCCTTTTTTTGTAGTCCACGATCAGCTCCTTAGTCTTGCTCACGTTGAGGGAGAAGTTGTTGTCCTGGGCACCACACTGCCAGTACTCACACTGCCAGTACTCTCACCACACTGCCGTCTCATCGTTGTCGGTGATCAGACCTACCACTGTTGTGTCGTCAGCAAACTGAATGATGGTGTTGGATTCGTGTTAGGCCACTCAGTCGTGGGTGAACAGGGAATACAGGAGGGGACCAAGTACACACCCCTGAGTGGCCCCAGTGTTAAGGATCAGCGTGGCAGACGTCTTGTTGCCTACTCTTACCACCTGGGGTGGCCCGTCAGGAAGTCCAGGATCAAGTTGCAGAGAGAGGTGTTTAGTCCCAGAGTCCTTAGCTTAGTGATGAGCTTCGTGGGCACTATGGTGTTGAACGCTGAGCTGTAGTCGATAAACAGCATTCTCACATAGGTGTTCCTTTTGTCCAGGTGAGAAAGGGCAGTGTGGAGTGCGATTGAGATTGTGTCATCTGTGGATCTGTTGGGGTAGTATGCGAATTGGAGTGGGTCTAGGGTGTCCGGTGGGATGCTGTTGTTGTGAGCCATGACCAGTCTTTCAAAGAACTTCATGGCTACCGACATGAGTGCCACGGGGCGGTAATCATTTAGGCAGGTTACCTTCGCTTCCTTGGGCACAGACTCGGTCAGGGAGAGGTTGAAAATGTCAGTGAAGACACTTAACACTTGCTTTGAGTACACGTCCTGGTAATCCGTCTGGCCCAGCGGCTTTGTGAATGTTGACCTGTTTAAAGGTTTTGTTCGCATTGGCTTCCGAGAGCGTTATCACACAGTTATCCAGAACAGCTGGTGCTCTCATGCATGCTTCAGTGTTGCTTGCCTCGAAGTGAGCATAAAAGGCATTTAGCTCATTTGGTAGGCTCGTGTCACTGGGCAGCTCGCGTCTGGGTTTCTCTTTGTAGTCCGTAATAGTTTCAGATTTTTTTTTCTGGTTGCACATGTGACATGCTGGTAAAAAGTTGGTAAAACTGATTTAAGTTTTCCTGCATTAAAGTCCCCAGCCACTAGGAGCATTGCTTCTGGGTGAGCATTTTCTTCTTTGCTTATGGCCTTATAGAGTTGGTTGAGAGCGGTCTTAGTGCCAGATTCGTTCTGTGGTGGTAAATGGACGGCTACAAATAATATAGATGAGAACTCTCTTGGTAGATAGTGTGGTCTACAGCTTATCATAAGGTACTCTACCTCAGGCGAGCAATACCTTGAGTCTTTAATATTAAACATGGCGCACCAGCTGATATTGACAAAAAGACACACACCCCCATCCCTCGTCTTACCAGAGGCAGCGTCTCTGTTCTGCCGGAGCTTGGAAAATCCCGCTAGCTCTATATTGTCCGTATCGTTGTTCAGCCACGCCTCGGTGAAACATAAGATGTAACAGTTTTTAATGTCCCGTTGGTAGAATAATCTTAATCGTAGGTCATCAATTTTATTTTCCAATGATTGAACATTAGCAAGAAGAACAGATGGCAGTGGGAGTTTACTCACTCGCCTACGGATTCACAGAAGGCTGCCCGATCTGCGGCCCCTTTTCCTGCGTCTTTTCTTCACCCAAAAGGCAGGGATCTGGGCCTGTTCCAGTGAAAGGAAAATGTATCTTCCAGTTCTCTGTGAGTAATTGCTGTACTGATGTCCAGAATTTATTTTCGGTCATTAGAGACGGTAGCAGCAACATTATGTACACAATAAGTAAATAAATAATTTACACAAAAAGCAAAAGAACCAACAAAATAGCAAAATTGGTTGGGAGAATGTAAAACGTCAGTGACGTCAGCGCCTCAGCAGTAAATGTAATTTGGATTTTCATAGCCGAGGATTCAAAAGTTGAGACAGCAGGTGCAGTAGAGAGAGAGAGGGAGAGTCGAAACAGCAGGTCCGAGTCAAGGTAGCACGACCGGTGAACAGGTCAGGGTTCATAGCCGCAGACAGAACAGCAGAAACTGGATCAGCATTGAGAATAGATTCAAAAAAGCCTGGTACAACGTGATGCACCACTCCTGGAGATGGCATTACATTTACATTTAAGTCATTTAGCAGACGCTCTTATCCAGAGCGACTTACAAATTGGTGCGTTCACCTTATGACATCCAGTGGAACAGCCACTTTACAATAGTGCATCTAAATCTTTTAAGGGGGGGGGTGAGAAGGATTACTTTATCCTATCCTAGGTATTCCTTAAAGAGGTGGGGTTTCAGGTGTCTCCGGAAGGTGGTGATTGACTCCGCTGTCCTGGCATCGTGAGGGAGTTTGTTCCACCATTGGGGGGCCAGAGCAGCGAACAGTTTTGACTGGGCTGAGCGGGAACTGTACTTCCTCAGTGGTAGGGAGGCGAGCAGGCCAGAGGTGGATGAACGCAGTGCCCTTGTTTGGGTGTAGGGCCTGATCAGAGCCTGGAGGTACTGATCGTGTGGCATAGGAGAGTGTGTGCAAGCTAGCCCCTGAAATAGGGTCAGAAGCAGAGAGTGAGCGAGGGGAGACAGCCAGGCAGAGACAGCAAGAGTGGTTCATCACTCCAATGTCTTGCCGTTCACCTTCACAGCCCTGGGCTACACTCAATCATAGGACCCATTGAAGAGATGAAGACTTAAAGGTTGAAACAAGGCCTGCGTCTTGTGACCATAGCATACAGTACCAGTCAAAATGTTGGACAAGCCTACTCAATCCAGGGTTTTTCTTTATTTGTACTATTTTCTACATTGTAGAATAATAATGAAGACATCGAAGCTTTGAAATAAAACATATGGAATCATATAGTAACTAAAAAAGTGTTAAACAAATCAAAATATATGTTATATTTGAGATTCTTCAAAGTAGCCACCCTTTGCCTTGATAACAGCTTTGCACACTCTTGGAAAAGCATTCCTCACTGAGTTCCCTGAATTTCCATCGGAAGTCATCGGCCACTCTATCAGGTTTCAGGTAAGACCCAAGTGAGGACTGTTTTGAAGTAACAATGTTTATTGCAACAACAGGGGTAGGCAAACGACAGGTCAAAGCAGGCAGGGGTTGATAATCCAGAGTAGAGGGGCCAAGGTACAAGACGGCAGTCAGGCTCATGGTCAGGTCAGGCAGAGGTCGGTAATCCAGGCAGAGGTCGGCTACACCCCCGGGGGTCTTTTGGGGGTGTAGCCGCAGGACTATACCGGCGTGACCAGCGCATCCGGCTTAACCTCCTTGGGTAACGGTTGGTGTTTTGAAAGCAAAGTGGCCCAGGCCTTACTGAACCCTTCCCGGAGGTCCTGGTACTCCGCGGGAGTGGTGGAGAGGTTCTGGGAAATTTCCAAGCACCCGAGAAGATGTCCCAGGGCAGGCAGAGCTGATTTCAGGCCATGTGCGTGGCAGACCGGGCTCCAGCCCTCGATGCCACCAGTAGACCAGTCAATCGAGGAATTGTGTCGCTAGAGCCAAGAGAATCTCAATACCACAGGAACCTGTAGAGACTCAATTGGCAGGAATTGGATCGTCTCGCTGTTGTTCCCCAACACTTGTAGGTTGATGGGGGTGGTATGGTGGTTGACCTGGCGTATAGAGCACCCGTCCAGCACTCTAACATCCATGGGAATGGAGAGGGGTTGAGTTGGGGATGCCCAGCTCGGGCACCAGGGTAACGACCCTTGAGTCGATGAGTATCTGGAGAGACTTGGACTGGTCGCCCCACAGCAGGGTGGCATGGAGAGGGGGGCAAGTTGGGAGAGAAGCAACATTATCCTTAAGACCCACCAGAGTACTCATTCCTACCAATGAGCTAGGTCTCTTGAAGGGACAGGTAGACACAGGTAGATAATGACCGGCAGTACCGTGGTACAGACAACTCTGGGTGTTAAGTCTGTGTACGCGTTCGGCTGGAGACAGCCTAGCCCTGCCGAGCTGCATCGGCTCGGGAAGGGGCAAATTGGCAGTTTTTGGAGGCTCTTGGAGGAACTCGTGTAAGCATGGATACTCTTGGGGACTTCCGGGACGCAGAGGACTTCTGGAGTTCATCAGATGCAAGGTGGGATCCTTGAGTGAGCGATTGGGACTGCAATCAGACCACTTCTCCCTCCTACATTCCCGTAGCCGGCCATCGATTCTGCTGGTTAATGCGATAAGTGAGTCGAGATCCGTCGGTAGATCCCGGGCTGCAAGGTCGTCCTTTACTTCCTCCGATAATCCTTGAAGGAACTTGTCGAACAGCGCTTCCGGGTTCCAGGCTGCTAGCGTGCGGAAGACTACTGCATAGTCTGCCGCACTGAGGGAGTCCTGCCTAAGCTGGAGTATCTTCCGGGCAGCCTCTCTCCCGGACACCGGAGCCTCACTTTTCTCACCTCCACCACGAATACCTCCAGACTGAGGCAGATGGCGGATTGTTGCTCCCACACCACCGTGGCCCAGGTGAGTGCCCTCCCGGACATCAGCGTAATAATGTATGCTATCCTCGAGTGGTCCGATGGGAATAAAAAAGGCTGCAGCTCGAAAACGAGGTAGCACTGGGAGAGAAAGACCCGGCAGGTTCTGGAATCTCCATCGTGGCTCTCTGGGGGAGGTAAGCGGGGTTCCCAGGAAACTGGCGTGATGGCGCTGCTACCAGCTCGGTTACTGAGGGGCTGGGAGGTTACCATTGTGGTAGACTGCCTAGTAGGCAACCCACTGAATTACATCCCGCAAAGCGTACAATGCTAGCTCGTGACATTCGGCCACGTCCTGGAACCCTTCCATCAGACCATGAAGCAACTCCCCGTGTCTACCAATGAGGGCTCCTTGGGAGGAGATGGCGTTGCGGAGCTGGTCCAAGTCTGCTGGGTCAGTCAGAGCCAGATCATACTATCAGGTTTCAGGTAAGTCCAAGTGCAGACTGTGTTGAAGTAACTATTTTTATTGCAACAACAGGGGCAGGCAAACGACAGGTCAAGCAGGCAGGGGTCGATAATCCAGAGTAGTGGGGACAAGGTACAGGACGGCAGGCAGGCCCAGGGTTAGGTCAGGCAGAGGTCGGTAATCCAGAGTAGGGGCAAAAGCACAGGACGGCAGGCAGGTTCAGAGTCAGGACAGACAAGGGCCAAAACCATGAGGATGAGAAAAAGAGAGACTGGGGAAAAGCCGGAGCTGGTTGACTTGAACAAACAAGACGAACTTGCAACAGACAAACAGAGAACACAGGTATACGTACCCAGGGGATAATGGGGAAGATGGGTGACACCTGGAGGGGTGTGGAGACAAGCACAAGGACAGGTAAAACGGATCAGGGTGTGACACACTCAGGAACATTCACTGTGTTCTTGGTAAGCAACTCCAGTGTTGATTTGGCATGGTTTTAGGTTATTGTCCTGCTGAAAGGTGAATTTTAGGATTTTTCCTGTGCTTAGCTCCATTCTGTTTCTTTTTTATCCTGAAAATCTCCCCAGTCCTTAATGATTATAAGCGTACCCATGACATAATGCAGCCACCACAATGCTTAAAATATGGAGAGTGTTTCTCAGTGATGTGTTGTGTTGGATTTGCCCCAAACATAACACTTTGTATTCAGGATTTTTTAAAATCAGCATTACTTTAGTGCCCTGTTTAAACAGGATGCATGTTTTGGAATATGTTTTTTTCTTTACAAGGTCAAGGATGTGTGTTCCATCCTCAGTTTTCTTCAATCACAGCCATTAGACGTGTGTCTGTTTTAAAGTCACCATTGGCCTCATGGTGAAATCCCTGAGTGGTTTCCTTCCTCTCAAGGCAACTGAGTTAGGAAGGATGCCTGTTTCTTTGTAGTGACTGGGTGTATTGATACATCATTCAAAAAGTAATTAATGACTTCACTATGCCAAAAGGGATATTAAATGTCCGTTTTTTTTTTACCCATCTACCCATAGGTGCCTTTCTTTGCGAGGCAATGGAAAACCTCCCTGGTCTTTGTGATTGAGTCTTGTGTTTGAAATTCACTGCTCGACTGAGGGACCTTACAGATATTTGTATGTGTGGGATACAGAGATGAGGCAGTCATTCAAAAATCATGTTAAACACTATTATTGGATGCAGTGTGTCCACGCAAATTATTGTATGGCTTGTTAAGCAAATTTTTACTCCTGAACTTATTTAGGCTTGCCATAACAAATGGGTTGAATACTTATTGACTCAAGACATTTCAGCTTTTCATTTTTTATACATTTGTGAACATTTCTAAAAACATCATTCCACTTTGACATTACGGGGTATTCTGTGTAGGCCAGTGACAAAACAAATACATTGAATCAATGTTAAATCCAGGCTGTAACACAACAACAAGTCAAGTGGTGTGAAGGCACTGTATATAGTGAAAACAATAGTGGTGCTAGAACACCGAAACTTAACCATTGATTTGTCAGAGGATAAACCATCCATAGGGACAAACTGATATCTTTCCAACAAATAAGATCTAAACCACATGTGTACATCAAGTGTGTACATCAAGTACGGTTTCCAATCTGGCCAAAATAATCTGGTGACCGAAAGCGGTACTAACGTCTAGGAGCACAAGGACAGACGCAGAGCCCTGGTCTGTCGCCATTAAAAGGTAATTTACCGCTGAGTGCGGTCTCAGTACTATGATGGGGTCTAAAACCAGACTGGAGTGTTTTGTATACATTATTTGTCTTCAGGAAGACAGTGAGTTGCTAAGAAACAGCTTTTTTTTTTAATAAATCGAGAGGTATGGGAAATTCGATTTAGGCTAGTTAAAAAAACAAATCTGGGTCAAGGTTTGGCTTTTTCCGGAGAGGCTTTATTACTGCCATTTTTAGTGAGCACAGGAAGTAGCTCTTTCAGTAGTTTAGTTGGAATAGGGTTCAGTAGACAGCTGGAAGGTTTTGAGGCCATTACTATTCTTGTGAATGTGACAAGAGATACAGGATTTAAAAACTTGTGTCGCCATCGTCCTGGCAGTTCTGTACATTCAGAACATCTGAGTTTTGGAGAAATGTGCAGAGTCCGTAGTTTGTATTTTGCTGATTGTTAAAGAAGTGAAGGCCATCCTCAGTGGGAAATGCTGTTTTTTAGTTAGCCTTCCGACAGTATCAAAAATATATTTTGGATTGTTTTTAATTCTCCCCAATCAGGTTGAAACAGTAGGCTGATCGAGCAGCAGTGTGGGATTTTCAATATTGCACTGTACTGTCTTGCCAAGCTAGTCGGAAGACTTCCAATTTGGTGGAGCGCCATTTCCGTTCTAATTTTCTGGACTCTTACTGGAAGGTTTCTGTATACCAAGGAGCTACTTTCTTGTGACAAATTGTTTTTGTTTTTAGCATCTAGGCAAGATTAAGATTTTGTACTCCAACGTCCTTGGGTAGGTGGAGGGAGTCTGGAAGGGCATCTTTAGGTTGTCCAAGAATTTAAAGTGCGGCTTTTGATAATCCTTGGTTGGGGTCTAAGCATATAATTTTTTGCGATTGCAAACATAATACGATGGTGGTCTGATAGTCCATGATTATGAGCAAAAGCATTTAGATCCACAATATCTATTCTACTGGACAGAACTAGATCCAGGGTATGATTGTGGCAATGTGTAGGTACCAAGACATGTTGGACAAAACCCACTGAGTCAATGATGGCTTTGAAAGCCTTTTGGAGTAGGTCTATGGACTTCTCCATGTGAATCCCCAAAAAATGTAATATTATCTGCATGACTACAAGATGTCATGTTCTGACCTTAGTTCTTTTGTTATGTCTTTGTTTTAGTATGGTCAGGGCGTGAGTTGGGTGGGTAGTCTATGTTGTGGTTTTGTGTTTGGCCTGGTATGGTTCTCAATCAGAGGCAGGTGTCGTCCATTGTCTCTGATTGAGAATCATACTTAGGTAGCCTTTTCTCACCTGTGTGGCGTGGGGGATTATTTTCTGTTATGTGTATGTCACTTTACAGAACTGTTTCGTTTCGTTCTCCTTTGTTATTTTGTTTAGTGAACTCTGTTTAATAAATAATATGATGAACACTTACCACGCTGCGCTTTGGTCCGATCCTTGCTACTCCTCCTCAGATGAAGAGGAGGAAAGCCGTTAGACAAGATCCGATAGGAATTCAGGGAACTCAGTGAGGAACACTGTATATGACACAGGAGGCCTGTAGACAGTATCTGCTCTGTGCATCTCAAATCCTCTATACCATTTCAGATAAGACTTGTAGTCAATTCAATCAGGCTTTGAGTTTGTTTATTTGTTTGTCACTATGCTGTGTCTGCTTTTCTGATGTCAGAGATTTTGGATTTAAACCACATTATCAATATCGGTTTTAGTTCAATTTAATCTGCAGGTTGGGTCCTGTGAAATAAGAGAGCTATATGCATGCAAATATAAAATAGCATATAATTTCTTGGCATAAACCTGTTAGACTCAAGTCTCAACTCGTTAACGGTACGGTCTATCAACATGTTGTGTTTGAGGCTATATCATTTATAGTGTCCTGGTTAAAGTTTAGTTGACACAGTGAATATCAACTAATTTAATCAACTTTAATAGATAATGTTGTTTTTCTGCCTTTAGGGCCTTCAGTGCTGTACTGTTCTAGTCCATAGTAGATGATCATCACTCTTGGAAAACCTTCCATGTTAGAGAAACACTGCAGCCCATTCTCTAAGGATTCTAAACACCTTTCAACATGTGTCAAGGGAAGCAGTAGGTGTCATACCCTGCATGAGCTGGAATAGATGTAGTTTTTGTCTCCAAAGGAGATCAGGAAAGCATAGCACAACAGCAGAAGCTCAATGTCTGAAAACATCACCTCTCTTCGGGCTAATGAGAAGCATTGTGGGTCATTGAGGGAGACAGGGGGATTTAGACGATGATGTGATCAGCTCTCGAGGCTTTCTCCCCAGTAATCTGAACCAGTCTGTATGATCAGTGAAGAGAGACACTTTCTGACCTTTTGATTTACTGATACTCTGGGCCTTTGTTCAAAAAGCATCTCAGAGTCTAGGATCAGGTCCCCTCTGTCCATATAACCTTATTCGTTATGATATCAAAGAAAAAAAGTATATCAGAACTCTTTTGTCAATACGGGCCCTGAACTCAGCTCCTCTCCCCCTTCAGAGGATGGGCTTGGTGTGTGCTTACAGATGAAACCAGGAGTGAGTTCAAGTCTAAGCAGCTGTAATTTCATCACTGTTAACCAATAAACCCTGATGTCTGAGTGTTTCCAAAGGTCTTGGCTTCAAGGAATGTTTACATATCGGCCCTGTCCACATGATGAGAAAGTTATCGTTTTACACCGCAAACAGAAAGTTTATCTATCGACCCTGGAAGCCTCGACTGACATGCCGAAGCCACCAACCAGCCAACCTAACAAAAACCAAATCCCAGTCCAAGAGTGATAAATTCCTGTGAAATGATGATGATTGCCTCCATGTTCCTCCAAAAGCAGTTTACGCTTAGTCACTCACTGAGCCCAGTTTTTACGAGCTCGTATCTGTAATATCCCATAGAGAGTTTTACTACTAGATTCCTCTAGGATGAGTCCGACTGTTTCACTTCTCTACTGAACTCCAAATCTCCCAGTCTCTGGCTTCTTAATGAGCATCGCTCCTAACCGGTGGTCCCTCTGCTCTGGAAGGGCATGCGAGGAAGGATGTTTGCATGTGTAATATTTATTTGCCTTACTGAATATTATAGGCTATACTCTCATATTCCACAGTCGTCTTCTATGCAGCAAATGGTGATCCATAATGTTGGAATCACAATATACTGTATGTCCAAAGCCTAAAGAGAATGCAAGATCTTAAAGTGAATAAGTAATCATCCTGAATTTAAATATGTTGTTTTACTATGACGTAGTCATGGTGTAATAACTCCTAACATGAGGCTGCTGACGTTTCCTACACATTCTGCATTCCACAGTGAGTGAGCTGTATTGGAATCCCAATATAAAGGCGGCTCCATGTTACAGCACAGCTGGAATGAAAACAGCCATAAAACAGGTTATTGTTTCCAGTAGTTGCCTGTCCAGCATTTTGCTGGTTCACAGCAAGGAGTCTTACAACTTTTGTGAAACTGTATCTGTATATATTAAGGCCTTTATCTAGCCACTCCTTCTGCCCAGCCAATTTAGCAAGAGTTTTCATGCGGATTTTATCTCAGTATCAAATCATTTCTGGGTAACAATTAAGTACCTTACCTTTTTCAATTAAAATAATAGCAAAAATAGCTTCTTAGCAAAGAGCAAGGCCAAAACTCCATCCCACCACAAAACAGGCTGACATTTCAGGCATTCTTTTCAAACAGCTCATACACTAAAAGGGCATTATCATAATTTTCACAATTTCACAATATTTTTCCAACCTCACAGTGTCAAACTGTATATATAAAACACAGGAAAATCTTTTTTTTTAATGCACTGGGCCTTTCATCTGAAAACCTTCCCCATAACTATGTTTGTGTTTTACATATGCTGAGGGCTGAGGCAAGTTTATTTGTTTAAATGAAATACAACTTCATATTTGACTGGGAATTTAAGTACATACTCTTCCATTTACATATTTTACAAGATCCGAATTCTCTGTAATACTTTGCCATTTTTTCAAATGAGGAGAGTAGTGTTACTTTAGCTCTGCCAATTGTTACAGTCTATGGTTTTTCCATTTATATTTTAAGGTTGTACTTCAGCACGTATTGCTCGTTAATATGTAGGGTGCAACGATTGGTGTCACCTCGTTAGTCAGTATGTGTTACACCGGTGCTGGTTGACATCTCGTTAGTCAGTATGTGTTACACCGGTGCTGGTTGACATCTCGTTAGTCAGTATGTGTTACACCGGTGCTGGTTGACATCTCGTTAGTCAGTATGTGTTACACCGGTGCTGGTTGACATCTCGTTAGTCGGTGCTGGTTGACATCTCGTTAGTCAGTATGTGTTACACCGGTGCTGGTTGACATCTCGTTAGTCAGTATGTGTTACACCGGTGCTGGTTGACATCTCGTTAGTCAGTATGTGTTACACCGGTGCTGGTTGACATCTCGTTAGTCAGTATGTGTTACACCGGTGCTGGTTGACATCTCGTTAGTCAGTATGTGTTACACCGGTGCTGGTTGACATCTGCTAGTCAGTTGTGTTACACCGGTGCTGGTTGACATCTCGTTAGTCAGTATGTGTTACACGGTGCTGGTTGGTAGTCTGTGCTGGTTGACATCTCGTTAGTCAGTATGTGTTACACCGGTGCTGGTTGACATCTCGTTAGTCAGTATGTGTTACACCGGTGCTGGTTGACATCTCGTTAGTCAGTATGTGTTACACCGGTGCTGGTTGACATCTCGTTAGTCAGTATGTGTTACACCGGTGCTGGTTGACATCTCGTTAGTGGGAAGGTGTTTCACCTTGCTTGCCCTATTTTCATTTCTAGACAAGATATCCTTTTTCCGATTTCCCTGGTTGAGTTTTGCGCCACCTTTTTGTTTGCTTCCTGTCTTTAAGTTTGTTGTGGGTTTTTCTTTAGTTTTTCTCTTAGTGGGTAAATTTAGTGGGCACTCATTGTGGGTGTCTTTTAGGTCCCAGTTGTTGTTGCTATGCAACTTTCAGTGGACACCCATGAGTGTCTTTTAGAACCCCTCCTGAAACCCCACCTGTTTCATTTTGGTTGTTGTCAGTGACTCGTTGTTAGTTCCCCCTTCTGTTTGAACAACTTGCTGGGGAACGTAACACAATGCGTAACAGGAGCACTCCTGTGTTCTTCTCACTTTCATCTCTGCCTCACTTGTCACTGTGGTTTAGCCACCTGTTAGTTCCCCCTCTCCCATGCTACTCCCCCCATGGACATCCTCCACCCCACCCTCTCAACAGTCTTCACTCTGCCTCCATCCCAATGGACATTTATTTATTCATCACTGCCTCAGTTGTTATGGTGTATAAAGTGCTATTTCTATTGTTTTTTTATTGCCAATTTAATTATTTTATTTCGCTAGTACTGCATGTTGGAGCTTGAAGCCTAAATTCTTCACTGTACCCTGCAATCACACCTACAACCTGGTATATGTGACTATTAAACATTCTGAATCTCAATCCGAATCTGAAAGCTGTCCATATGAAAAGGAGTGCTGTGTTACTTGTAGTTGTCACTGCCATTAGAACATTGGAGAATGTTCTAATGAGTCACGCCAAATACATCTACTCCTGCAGTCCCATCGAACGTCTATTATTTAATGTACAAACTGTGGGTGAAAGATTAGTGGAATCTGTGTGGGTAGCTGGACAGGTAGGATGACTGACAATGAAGGTGAACAGGTGGTCACGTGTCAGGTGACAGAGGAATGGATGAGACTGAGGCAGGAATTCCTTTAACCATAAAGTGGTATATTTACTGAGTAGTCTGTGTTGCATCACAAAGGAAACAAATAACATGTATACAATCAAATTCATAATCAAAGATCAAATCATATCAGTCATTATTAACATAAGTTAGGGAATTCAACAGTCCAGTTCATTAAGAAGTCAATAGTAATCATCAGTCAAGGCTCACAACTATTTATCATAAATCATGAGAATACAAACAGTGAATGGTTATACAATCTATAATCCCCATGATCAAAGTCAATCAGTTAGCAAACAATGACGTTTCTCATTTCACGCTTTCAACAGTCTTCATGTGTACATATAATTAATTTCAATACACATGAACCATATCGATTGTGTAATTGGCCTATGAGGATCTGTAGAGCCGTGATCATTGACAATTCACATTACACAATATGTTTGAAGCTTGCGCTCCAAGCCGCGCTCCGCGTTAATAACTATTAACAGTAACTGAATGGCCCACTCTCCCGATCGCCACAGATAATTCAGAAAGGTAACATGAAAGGTAACAGAGTCGGTGGACTTACGTGGATTCATGGACGCACAGAACTTCTGGGTGAGATGGAGTTAAGGAAGAGAAAGCAGCGAGATCAGGCGATGGCAATTTCCTCCTTTTATGGAGTTGAGATCTGTCGGACATTTCCACCTGACCTAATTAAAGCGCCCCTGGCCCAGCTGAGTAAATGGCAATGAATTAAAGGAGTATTCCACCAACTCCATGGGCCTTTTCTACAGTGGGGGTGCAGTCCTAGAGAATAAAATAAACCACCTTTCATCTTTAGTCACTGGCAGTAACTTGGTTTTCATTTGATTACAAAATAAAAGTTTGACACTTGAAACAAACAAACTTTCTCACAGACTAACAACGTGCACTGTGCTCCCCAGCTGTCCTCTACGGAAACCAAATGAGTCCCACAAGACAAAACATTACTGAAGACTTATTTGATATACACTTTAATGTCAGTTTCAAAGGAACACATGTGGGTTGATACATGCTTCATCTGAACATCCCGCTGGGCACAGACATCAATTCACAATTCATTGAAATTATATGGAAACAACGTTGATTTAACCAGCTTGTGCCCAGTGCGATAAGTCTTTTTTTTTATATTGATAATTCATACTTATACAGTCTCATTGTCAGAAGAAATGAATGGTTTTGTAGTATTTTGGAACAAATGACTTATAAATGTTGCACTAATCCATTGTAAACTTTTCAGAAGATGAATAATCAGAGAACCAGTGCCGGCCGTGTGCCTGGACAGTTGTTTCCTTGGCAACCTAGACTTTTGGAAAGCTGCTTGCTTAGGCCTATGCCGACTGCCAAGTGGCGATTCCACATAAAAGCACCGATCTTCAACAATATCCGGGGAAAAAATGTGAAAATAGAGCTGTCATGGACATAGTTCAGAAAAGATTATGATGAATTAGATCAAGCTGTGTTTCTTTTTCCTTCTGGGTTGGGGATTCTTGGTCAGTGCTGAGCCGGCTAACCAGAGTGATGAAACAAAACAGGCCTGTCTGGCGAGCCCATGTCTTTGTCTCAGAAGTATAGCTCATTAGTTGATGATGGCTGCTCAGGGCATTCCTCTGCACTACAATGTTACTCCACAGGATCACTTCTGGCTGCAGCTGACTTTTAATAGAAATCGGATTTGAAGGTTGGTGAATAATTCCTTCGTGGGGGTATGGTTTTTAGGTCACTGTGCCATCGTTTGTCCCTGGTCTGTCTGAGGAGGAATGGCTTGGGGAGGGGTGACGGCCGCGGGGGAGAAGGAGAAGCCGGTGATGGTTTGTTCGCTTGTGTTGTCAAAGAATTTCAGCACGTCTTGCGCTGCACTGCTGTAGGTGGACTGGAAAATATCCCCAGCCTGATTGACCCAGAATTCCCCTCTCCACAGCAACAAAGGGATTAAAATCCAGATATAATTAATCTGTATCATGAATATACTTATTAAAAGCATTTTTAACACATGCAACTGATGAATTCCTAATCTGCATCATGAATATGCATGCATCATGAAAAGCTGCCTCTGTGGTAACTTTAATAGAACAAAGAAAAAACATTATATTGTTTACATACTAAATGTTTTTTATTCTTTAGTAGAGGTACTTTAAAGGAGGAGTGATGTTCAATAGAGTAATCTGCAATAACAAATTATTTTCCCATAAGTGATTAGAGAGCAAAACAAGAGTTGCAACGTGCATGCATTTGATTTAATTTAGATTATTTAGTAGTATATAGGTTGCACTTGAAATATTACTCATGGTGTTGCATGCAGTATTGCTCTCTATCAATGCACTTCTTTTTTATGAATAGGGTGCACAGACAAATATCTTTTCACATACCTGATATTGCAGTTCACTAATTGCAGTTCACAAATTCCTAGACAGATGTTCTCATGTCTCTATAATAAAATGGAACCAGCCAAACTAAAACAACTTTGATCTCCACTTTGTTTACATTATTGGTGTCATTCTTATCTATCTCTGTATGAATTAATGAATAAATTAAGTTGTATTTTCGTGTGAAATATCCAAGTTGCAAGCCGTCCCTTATGGGATTAATTGGCACATAAACAAACATTACAATAATTCACCATGGTTCATTAAATGATCATTCTTCTTCCGGTGTTCTCTGCATTGTGCATTGCATAAAGAGTGAAAAAGGAAGTAAGGTCAAAATCAATACATAAAAGTAAATTACATCCCCAGAGCAGTAAAATAATATACATACATACATATGTAACCGATGTGAAATGGCTAGCTAGTTAGCGGGGTGCGTGCTAATAGCGTTTCAATCGGTGACGTCACTCGCTCTGAGACGTTGAAGTAGTTGTTCCCCTTGCTCTGCAAGGGTCACGGCTTTTGTGGAGCGATGGGTAACGATGCTTCGAGGGTGGCTGATGTTGATGTGTGTAGAGGGTCCCTGGCTCGAGCCCAGGTAGGGGCGAGGAGAGGGACGGAAGCTACACTATTACATTGATGCTGTTGACCCGGATCACTGGTTGCTGAGGAAAAGGAGGAGGTCAAAAGGGTGGTGAGTGTAACCGATGTGAAATAGTTAGCGGGGTGTGCTCTAATAGCATTTCAATCTGTGACGTCACTCGCTCTAAGACCTTGAAGTAATTGTTCCCCTTGCTCTGCAAGGGTCACGGCTTTTGTGGAGCGATGGGTAACGATGCTTCGTGGGAGGCAGTTGTAGATGTGTGCAGAGGGTCCCTGGTTCGAGCCCAGGTAGGGGTGAGGAGTGTGACGGAAGCTATACTGTTACACATACATACAGTTAAAGTCGTAAGTTTACATACACTTAGGTTGGAGCCATTAAAACTCGTTTTTCAACCACTCCACAAATGTCTTGTTAACAAACTATAGTTTTGGCAAGTCGTTTAGGATTGTTGTTGTATGTGTCGAACTGCTTTGCTTTATCTTGGCCAGGTCACAGTTGTAAATGAGAACGTGTTCTCAACTAGCCTACCTGGTTAAATGAAGGTGAAATAAAAAAAATAGGACATCTGTTGTGTGCATTACACAAGTAATTTTTCAAACAATTGTTTCCAGACAGATTATTAGACAGATAATATCACTTATAATTCACTGTATCACAATTCCAGTGGGTCAGAAGTTTACATACACTAAGTTGACTGTGCCTTTAAACAGCTTGGAAAATTCCAGAAAATGATGTCATGGCTTTAGAAGCTTCTGATAGGCTAATTGACATCATTTGAGTCAAATGGAGGTGTACCTGTGGATGTATTTCAAGGCCTACCTTTAAACTCAGTGTGTCTTTGCTTGACATCATGGGAAAATTAAAAGAAATCAGCCAAGACCTCCACAAGTCTGGTTCATACTTCGGAGCAATTTCCAAATGCCTGAACGTACCATGTTCATCTGTACAAACAATAGTATGCAAGTATAAACACCATAGGACCACGCAGCCATCATACCGCTCAGGAAGGACACGCCTAGAGATGAACGTACTTTGTTGCGAAAAGTGCAAATTAAATCCCAGAACAACAACAAAGGACCTTGTGAAGATGCTGGAGGAAACAGGTACAGAAGTATCTATCACAATATCGACATAACCTGAAAGGCCACTCAGCAAGGAAGATGCCACTGCTCCAAAACGGCAATAAAAAAAGCCAGACTACGGTTTGCAACTGCACATGGGGACAAAGATCTTACTTTTTGGAGAAATGTCCTCTGGTCTGATGAAACAAAAATAGAACTGTTTGGCCATAATGACCATCGTTATGTTTGGAGGAGAAATGGGGAGGCTTGCAAGCCGAAGAACTCCACCATCCCAACCGTGAAGCATGGGGGTGGCAGCATCATGTTATGGGGGTGCTTTGCTGCAGGAGGGAATGGTGCACTTCACAAAATAAGTGGCATCATGAGGAAATAAAATTATGTGGATATATTAAAGCAACATCTCAAGACATCAGTCAGTTAAAGCTAAAGTTAAAGCTTGGTCGCAAATGGGTCTTTCAATTGGACAATGACCCCAAGCATACTTCCAAAGTTGTGACAAAATGCCTTAAGGACAACAAAGTCAAGGTATTGGAGTGGCCATCACAAAGCTCTGACCTCAATCCTATAGACAATTTGTGGGCAGAACTGAAAAAGCATTTGCGAGCAAGGAGGCCCACAAACCTGACTCAGTTACACCATCTCTCTCAGGAGGAATGGGCCAACATTTAATTTATTGTGGGAAGCTTGTGGAAGGCTACCTGAAACATTTGACCCAAGTTAAACAATTTAAAGGCAATGCTACCAAATACTAATTGAGTGTATGTAAACTTCTGACCCACTGGGAATGTGATGAAAGAAATAAAAGCTGAAATAAATAATTCTCTCTACTATTATTCTGACATTTCACATTCTTAGAATAAAGGGGTGATCCTAACTGACCTAAAACAGGGAATTTTTACTATGATTAAATGTCAGGAATTGTGAAACTGAGTTTAAATGTATTTGGCTAAGGTGTATGTAAACTTCTGACTTCAACTGTACATACACAATGTATACATACATAGATAAAATATACTGATGCATAAATACAGAAGTCACTTGAACCCAGTTTGGCACAAAGAGAAGATTCATAAAAAAACAAGCCTATACACAATCTATATACACACATGCCGTTAACCACATGTAAACTAAATATTTTTTTACAATTTAAATTATAGGTAGCCCTTTTTCTTTTTTTCCAGGCTTTATCTAAATATTCTGCAAATGGAAATACACATTGGACAAAAAAACATTTCAATTTCTCCTCATCACTCAGCCACATAATGCCAGGGTTTATCTGGTGGGCTTTCTGGAATTATAGCAAGCGTATATCATGGTAGAATGGGCAATAGAGGATAAAATGGGTTAGTTACATAGGCTTTCCTCTTCCATTTCACCACAATATGCATAATATATCTCTCACACACAAATTCACCCTTAATCAAACAGCAGGTTCTCAATTTGGGTTTATGATTAATCTCCTCCACCCATTCTTTTTCATATTGCATCAACATTTGTTTTTGAATCATATATATGTCTCCCTTAATTCGGTTTTTGTTCAGATGTTCACAGTCAGACTGTTGAAAAAAGTCAGACATTTCAGTTGCCAGGCTCCCCTTATGGATAGATTCCATTAAAAAATGTACTTTACTAGCTATTCTGTAAATGACCATGAGGTGGAGAGGTTTAGTTAGGCTGTAGTAGTCATCCTGTGTTTTCTTAGGTCACACATATGGAATAGAGCTGTGTTCCATTGTGGCTGGCTCTAGTTGTCTTGTTGAAAGTCTCTTACGTTTTGAT
Organism: Oncorhynchus nerka; assembly: GCF_034236695.1. Lineage (NCBI taxonomy): Eukaryota > Metazoa > Chordata > Actinopteri > Salmoniformes > Salmonidae > Oncorhynchus > Oncorhynchus nerka. Next base: position 22,907,532 of record NC_088404.1, on the reverse strand, counting down.
AAGGCATATCCCAGGCTCTTACGTTTTGATAAGGCATATCCCAGGCTCATATGTTTTGATAAGGCATATCCCAGGCTCATACGTTTTGATAAGGCATATCCCAGGCTCATACGTTTTGATAAGGCATATCCCAGGCTCTTACGTTTTGATAAGGCATATCCCAGGCTCATACGTTTTGATAAGGCATATCCCAGGCTCATACGTTTTGAAAAGGCATATCACAGGCTCATACGTTTTGGTAAGGCATATCCCAGGCTCATACGTTTTGATAAGGCATATCCCAGGCTCTTACGTTTTGATAAGGCATATCCCAGGCTCATACGTTTTGATAAGGCATATCCCAGGCTCATACGTTTTGATAAGGCATATCCCAGGCTCATACGTTTTGATAAGGCATATCCCAGGCTCATACGTTTTGATAAGGCATATCCCAGGCTCTTACGTTTTGATAAGGCATATCCCAGGCTCATACGTTTTGATAAGGCATATCCCAGGCTCATACGTTTTGAAAAGGCATATCCCAGGCTCATACGTTTTGAAAAGGCATATCCCAGGCTCATACGTTTTGAAAAGGCATATCCCAGGCTCATACGTTTTATGAGATGAAGAAGGAGACAACAGATGTAGCCATTTTTCATAGAGGGTAGTTTCACAGCATGTTCATAATTCATGATAGTGATAACTACATTACTGTTTTAATTTACCAAGAGCATTTAATGATCTTCATTAATATCGGATCAATTCATCACACAATCCTTTATCAGTTTATCACACAGTCCTAATTGGTCAGATTGTGTTGCTTTGATGCCTGATGCTTCTCTGTCTCACATGGGATGTGTTTGACTTTGCATGTTGGGAGAACATGTGGGTCGTGTTACTCTGTGATGTATTGTTTGTCGTCATTTTTTCCACATTACCCCTTGATACCTGGGTGGTCATCCACCCATAATGTTGAACTATGCTGTTTTACTGCCCTTTTTTAAACTTATCCTCTTACAAGGGATCAAAGTGTTTACACAGTAGGACCGTTTTACTACAGGTACTTTTACTGGCTTACCTCACCAGCTCAGTACACATCACTCACACTTTACGTCGTGGGGGACGGATCCTAACGGGGATATTTCCAGATGTTCTCATGGTCAACTCACCACCCCTATTCTGAGACTTGTTGATTTTACATCTAGTTAAAGGGTCTAGTGAGAGCAGGGTCTTGATTTTGATTCAGTATTAAAACATTTTACTGTGTAAATTGTTAGATATTACTGTACTGTTGGAGCTAGGACAGAAGCATTTTGCTACACCTGCAATAACATCTGCTAAATATGTGTAAGATTTGATTTGATTTTGTTCCCAAAGATCTTGCATTTACTGCCACATCTTGGGACATGCACTCGCCTACAGTTGGGAGATTTTTCTCTTCTTCTGGTACAGTGTTGAGTTGCTTCTTTAACCTTATCTGAACCTTATCTGAACAATCCCATGTTCCATGGACCAGGAAATACTGTATGCCCTTCACACTTCCTCACTAAGCCCTCCGCACGTACTCCATGTGAATTCAAACGTCATGTCGTCACTCAGGCATCCGTCACCGGCTGTAACAAGTGGCTGTTCAAAGTATTTGTGTTTATGTGCTCAGCGTTGCAGGATCCTCTCTGACCCTTTAAGATACAGAATGCAGCAACATACCGCAGGCTGGGGTTGTGTGTCAGAGGGGGGTCCCCTTCGCTGACCCGCCCTCATCCTCTCTAAGCAGCAGATAAGATGGCACATAGCCTGTTGTGTAAGACCTGGCTGACTGGTCAGGGCAGGAGAGTGACGTCAGTGTCCTCCTGTTCTTTCCTGTGTTCCCTTGACCTCTTATCCTGTGCACTGGAAGAACACGGCAGACCCTATTTCCTTAAAGAAAGGTTTCCTGAAAAGAGCACTGTTAGGCTGTTACATGTCTTGGCAGGCTGATCTGGAAACAGTGAGAAGCGAGCTAATGCAGATACATCTGTATGTTTGGAGAGGCATAGACCTGGTCTGTTATGGCCGCTCCCATCCTTTGATGTGAGAAGGACATAGTTCCATCTGTTTCCTGCTGTGCTGTTATGTTCTCAGTATTTGGAGAAGACAGGATGAGGACAGATGAATGTGGAAGGGATGAGGTCTAATATTCATAGAGACACTTGAGTGCTTTAGTGTGATCGTTTAATCCGTTCAGATTATGCTTCGTAGAGATTCCAGATGGAACATGACTGAATAAACACCCGTCGTTCTCAGATGTATCCGTAGACAATAAAAACGTTTTAATGTGGTTTACCTGATAGGGTTCCATTGTTTGTCTTTTCTTAACAAGTTACACAAAATGCGAGACATCAATTCCGGCAGTGCTCTCATCAGAGAGCCAGTTGTTTTGTAGGAGTTTGCTTGTTCTGTTTGCTAACCAGTCATCTCCACACTGTGCCTTCTCTCTCTGTCCTCCTCCAGCGCCTGTCAGTGCCATTGTCCCCCCCTGAAGGAGAGGAAGCCCACGCAGTCATGCTCTTACGGCGGCCCCTAATCAATGGCCCTGGTTCTCTCTCACATTCAATGGCTGGGTGTGCTGGGTGTGGTAATGGACCACACATGGTTCTGCTCCAGTGGTTCTCTATGGCCGGGCCTCAGTGCATGGGCAATGGACCGGCTCTCCTTCTCCCTCCCTGATCGATGGACAGATCCACTCAGCTCTTTGTCTGGCTCATTCACAGAGCCAGCTTCTAGGCAGAGCTCTGCCTGTCTCTTTGTCCTCCTCGCTGGGGGCTTGTACCACTGTGTCCCCTGTCCCCTCCCTCTGCTTTATTCACTCCATCTACAATATGCCACCAGAAATTATTCCAGAAATGCAATGAATGCCAGTCCCTTTGTGAATTTGAATATGTTTAAGTGAAGTGTTGAGTAGGCCGGTCTGTGAATGTATTCGGGTATAAGGATGAACTAAATTCCAGAATTCCTTTCCTTTCTTATAAAAGCTAAAGAGGGTCCTTTACAGGGAGTCTTGCTCTTCTAAATTGGTATTTCTGCAGGGTATTTTGCTGCATAAAGGACTTCACATGTAATTGTGTAATTTTGTTAAGTCTATTTGAGTTAAAGGCAACGTGTTGCAAAATATTCCGAATGCTTTGGATTGAAACCCCATATATGGTCAACACTTCAGCAATACTGAACAGACATCACAACCACGCCACTGCTATTGAGTTGTTGAATCCCCTACAGTACTGACCACTAAACGTTTTAGTCAGTGTGGCAAGAAATGGGTGCTTGGGGTTTGATCAAGCTCAGTTCTGGAGACATTGGCTCTGCTGAAAGAAAGAGCCAAAAATGATCCTCAAAATCTGGATATCGTAAACACAAACGTCTGCAGGATAATATATTTTCCCCCGTTTCCTTCTAACATGGCTGGCATTGGACCCATAAATCCCCCTACATGTGAAATGTTGACTATGGGGCCTTTCTTTCAAGAAGGGGTGCTGTTTGATGTGTCACCCATATGTTGGAGGATTGTCTTTCTCCTTTTTCACGACGCAGGAGAGCTTGTTCATTTCAAAAACTTCTGTCGAGCCCCCCGGTGGTGCCCTACCTACTCTGATAAATTCACGAGTCACGTTTAGTAGAAATATGATGTCACCTTAATGATAACCCCAGACTTGATTAACTACAATTCATAGTAAACACACTGTAGTGATGAAAAGGAGGGGGCATTTCCAAATCCCTTGTGAAATGTTTTATATCTTGTTCACTCTCGTCGATATAACTGTCATGGCCAGAAAGACAGGGAAAAGTCAGTTCGGTGTGGCGATGGATTTTTCAGCAAATCCCATGATTTATCAAGACTGCCTTGCCGGCTGACACCAGCCATAGAAATAAACAGACTGACGTATTGCCTCTGTGGCTTGGGTTTATCCATGCTAACAGTATGTCCCCTGTTGTTCTGGTGCTAATCAGGAAAAATACTTTGTGCAGGGATTCTTTCCTTGAAAAAACACTTAAATGTTTGTTTTTTTGCTAGGCTATCTGTGCTGGGATCTGTGCTGGGATCTGTGCTGGGATCTGTGCTGGGATCTGTGCTGGGATCTGTGCTGGGATCTGTGCTGGGATCTGTGCTGGGATCTGTGCTGGGATCTGTGCTAGCAATGGCATAGTTTAATACATTGAGAGTGGATTATTTGAGCTATCATTGGGCATCCTATTATTATGCAAGGAATGGACTTGATTCTTGACTAGGTTACCAGACCCATGTGAAATTGCTGCTACTTTATTCCAACATTATTTTGCCTTTTTTTATGACTGTTTATTCTTCTCTGCTGCATCAGATCTAACTTCTGGTAAACTTTATAACCCATCATAAAGAAAATACGAGTACTTAAACCAGGAAATCCCCCCAGACCAATTGTGCGTAGTTATACAGCTCCTTCAGAAAGTATTCACACTCCTTGTCTAATACCACATTTTGATGTGTTACAGCCTGAATTTAAAAGGGATTACATTTTTTTCTCTACAAACAATACCCCATAAGTGAAAACATGTTTTTAGACATTTTTGCAAAACATTTTATACAGAAATGCCTCATTCACATACAGTACCAGTCAAAAGTTTGGACACACCGACTCATTCAAAGGTTTTCATTTTTTTAACCATTTTCTACATTGTAGAATAATAGTGAAGACATCAAAACTATGAAATAACACAGGGAATCATGTATTAACCGTGTTAAACAAATCAAAATATATTTATATGTTTCAAAATATCCACCCTTTGCCTTGATGACAGCTTTGAACATTTGGCATTCTCTCAACCAGCTTCACCTGGAATGCTTTTCCAACAGTCTTGAAGGAGTTCCCACATATGCTGAGCACTTGTTAGCTGCTTTTCCTTCACTCTGCGGTACAACTCATCCCAAACCATCTCAATTGTTTTGAGGTCTGGTGATTGTGGAGGCCAGGTCATCTGATGCAGCACATAGTACAACTAAGCGCACACCAGATGGGATGGCGTATCACTGCAGAATGGTGTGGTAGCCATGCTGGTTAAGTGTGCCTTGAATTCAAAATAAATCACTGACAGTGTCACCAGCAAAGCACCCCTTGATTCACGCAGTCTCCTCTGAACAGTTGATGTTGAAATGTGTTTGTTACTTGAACTCTGTGAATCATTAATTTGGGCTACAATTTCTGAGGCTGGTAACTAACAAACTTATCCTCTGCAGCAGAGGTAACTCTGGGTCTTCTTTTCCTGTGGTGGTCCTCTTGTGAGCCAGTTTTAACATAGTGCTTGATGGTTTTTACGACTGCACTTGAAGAAACTTTAAAAATTCTTGAAATTTTCTGAATTGATTGTCCTGGGGTGGCAGTTAGCCTAGTGGTTAGAGTGTTGGGCCAAGTTACCGAAAGGTTGCTGGGTCGAATCCACGAGCGGACAAGGTAAAAATCTGTCATTCTGTCCCTGAACAAGGCAGTTAATCCACTGTTCCCCAATAGCTGGGGAATCCACTGTTCCCCTGGCCTGGGTATCCTGGAATGATATTGACCTCATTCCCCAAAATTTTGGGACACTGTAAAGTTCATGGAGAATAAGAGCACCTCCTCCCAGCTGCCCACTGCACTGAGGCTAGGAAACACTGTCACCACCGATAAATCTATGATAATTGATAGTTTCAATAAGCATTTTTCTACGGCAGACCATGCTTTCCACCTGGCTACCCCTACCCCGGCCAACAGCACTGCACCCCATGCTGAAACTGGCCCAAGTCCCCCCCGCTTTTCCTTCACCCAAATCCAGACAGCTGATGTTATGAAAGAGCTGCAAAATCTGGATCCCTTCAAAGCAGCTGGGCTAGACAATCTGGACCCTCTCTTTCTAAAATTATCCACCCTAATTGTTGCAACCTTTCTTTCGTATCGTCTGAGATCCCCAAAGATTGGAAAGCTGCCGCGGTCATCCCCCTATTCAAAGGGGGAGACACTCTCGACCCAAACTAAAATCTTCGAAAGCCAAGTTATCAAACATATCACAGACTATTTCTAATCCCACCCTATCTTCTGGATGTAGTCTATCGCAGTGCATCCTTTTTGTCACCAAAACCCCATATACTACCCACCACTGCAACCTGTATGCTCTCATTTGCTGGCCCTCGCTACGTATTCGTCGCCAAACCCACTGGCTCCAGGTCATCTATAAGTCTTTGCTAGGTAAAGCCCCACCTTATCTCAGCTCACTGGTCATCATAGCAGCACCCACCCATAGCACGCGCTCCAGCAGGTATATTTCACTGGTCATCCCCATCCCCAACAGCTCCTTTGGCCTCTTTTCCTTCCAGTTCTCTGCTTCCAACGACTGGAACGAATTGCAAAAATCACTGAAGCTCGCTCTCTAACTTTAAGCATCAGCTGTCAGAGCAGCTTACCGATCACTGTACCTGTACACAGCCCATCTGTAAATAGCACACCCAACTACCTCAGCCCCATATTGTTATTGATTTAAAAAATATATATTTTGCACCCTAGTATCTCTACTTGCACATTATCATCTGCACATTCTATCACTCCAGTGTTAATGCTAAATTGTAATTATTTCGCCTCTATGTCCTATTTATTGCCTTACCTCCCTATTCTTACTACATTTTCACACACTGTATATAGATTTTTCTATTGTGTTATTGACTGTATGTTTGTTTATCCCATGTGTAACTCTGTGTTGTTTTTGTCGCATTGCTTTCCCTTATTTTGGCCACGTCGCAGTTGTAAATGAGAACTTGTTCTCAGCTGGCCTACCTGGTTAAATAAAGGTGAAATTAAAAATTAAAACAATTACATTTTTGGCCGATACCGATATCCAATATTTTCATTGCCCCCCAAAAATTATACCGATAACCAATATTAAATACATTTTAGCTGCCTTTAAGCATTATAGTAATAGTTAACACACACACATGGACGCAGCGGTCTAAGGCACTGCATCTCAGTGCAAGAGGCATCACCACAGTCCCTGGTTCAAATCCAGGCTGAATCACATCCGAAACGGGATTGGGAGTCCCGTAGTGCGGCGCATAATTGGCCCAGCGTCGTCCGGGTTTGGCCCGGGGTAGGCCGTCATTGTAAATAAGAATTTGTTCTTAACTGACTTGTCTAGTTATATAAAGGTTACACACACACACACACACACACACACACACACACACACACACACACACACCAAAAGTTATTTTGTTGGCATTTACATATGTCCCCATTACCATTCTCAACCAGGATTTCAGTGGAATACCGTCTGGGTCTTTCCCTGTCAAAAAGTATACTATTTAACACTCTTTGACGTGTCAAATGACACTATTTGACATGTCAAATAAGCTTGTTGACCATCAGGACCTGAATATGACTGCACGTCACATAATAAGTTAACGCATTCATTCATTTTTTACCTAGTTATTACACATTGATTACACTATCACTCGTATTTCATACATATATGTCACAACGATTCATCAATACATATGCTATGATGCAGGTAACTAGCTAGCTCATGGATGTAAACAATGTTCTTCCCCAAAGACATAGCATCCCTATTCTACAATGTAGAAAATAGTTAAAATAAAGAAAAACCCTTGAATGAGTTAGCTGTGTCCAAACTTTTGACTGGTACTGTAAGTATTCACACCCCTGAATCAATACATGTTAATCACCTTTGGCAGCGATTACAGCTGCGAGTCTTTCTGGGTACATCTCTAAGAGCTTTGCACGACTGGATTGTACAATATTTGCCCATTATTCTTTTGAAATTCTTCAAGCTCTGTCAAATTGGTTGTTGATCATTGCTAGACAACCCTTTTCAAGTCTTGCCATAGATTTTCAAGCAGATTTAAGTCAAAACTAACTTGCCCACTCAGGAACATTCACTGTCTTCTTGGTAACCAACTCCTGTGTAGATTTGGCCTTGTGTTTTAGGTTATTGTCCTGCTGAATGGTGAATTCATCTCACCGTGTGTGGTGGAATGCTGAACAAGGTTTTCCACTAGGATTTTGCCCATTATGTTTATTTTTTATCCTGAAAAACTCCCCAGTCCCTAATGATTACAAGCATACCCATAACATGATGCAGCCACCACTATGCTTGAAAATATGGAGAGTGGTACTCAGTAATAGTTTTATTCTTTACAGGCTTCCTTCTTTTCACTCTGTCAGTTAGGTTACTGTTGTTGAGTCACTACAATGTTGTTGATCCATTCAGACTGTAACACAACATGTGGAAAAAGTCAAAGGGTCGACTGAAAAGGGGTCGACCGAAAAAGTTAGAGGTCAACCGATTAATCGGCATGGCCGATTACTTAGGGCCGATTTCAAATTTTCATAGCAATCGGTAATCTGCCTTTTTGGACGCCGATTACATTACAATCCATGAGGGAACTGCGTGGCAGGCTGACCACCTGTTACGCGAGTGCAGCGTCAAAAGGACCTTGTGGCTGGAATGAGCCAAGGTAAGCTGCTAGCGAGCATTAAACATATCTTAAAGAAAACAATAAATCTTCACATAATCACTAGTTAAGTTAATCACTAGTTAACTACACATGGATGACTAGCTCATCCTGCGCTGTATATAATCAATCCGGTGCCTATTAATTTATCATCGGATCACAGCCTAATTCAACTTCGCCAAACAGGTGATGATTTAACAAAAGCGCATTTGCGAAAAAAGCACATTTGTTGTACAAATGTACCTAACCGTAAACATCAATGCCTTCTTAAAATCAATACACAGAAGTATATTTTTTTAAACCTGCATATTTAGTTCAAATAAATTCATGTTAGCAGGCAATATTAACGAGGGAAACTGTCACTTCTCTTGCGTTCAGTGCAAGCAGAGTCAGTTTGGGCCGCCTGGCTCGTTGCGAACTGTGTTTCTTCCTAACAAAGACCGTAATTAATTTGCTTGAATTTTTCATAATTATGACATAACATTGAAGGTTGTGCAATGTAACAGCAATATTTAGACATAGGGTTGCCACCCGTTCGACAAAATACAAAATGGTTCCATTTTGTTTTCTAAATGATAGATTCCGGATTTGACCACATTAATGACCAAAGGCTCGCATTTCTGTGTGTTTATTATATTATTAAGTCTATGATTTCATATTTGATAGAGCAGTCTGACTGAGCGGTTGTAGGCAGCAGCAGGCTCTAAAGAATTCATTCAAACAGCACTTTACTGCTTTTGCGAGCAGCTCTTAACATTGCTTGAAGCACAGCGCTGTTTATGACTTCAAGCCTATTAACTCCCGAGATTAGGCTGGCAATACTAAAGTGCCTATAAGAACATCCAATTGTCAAAGGTATATGAAATACAAATGGAATAGAGAGAAATAGTAGACACGGCATAATTCCTATGATAACTACAACCTAAAACTTCTTAACTTGGAATATTGAAGAACTGGGAATATTGAACCACCAGCTTTCATATGTTCTCATGTTCTGAGCAAGGAACTTAAATGTTAGCTTTTTTACATATATTGCACTTTTACTTTCTTCTCCAACACTGTGTTGTTGCATTATTTAAACCAAGTTGAACATGTTTCAATATTTATTTGAGACTAAATAGATTTTATTTATGTATTATATTAAGTTAAAATTAAAGGGTTCATTGTTCATTCAGTGTTGTTGTAATTGTAATTATTACAAATAAATATAAAAATTGTCCGGATTCGGTATTGGCTTTTTTTGGTCCTCCAATAATCGGTATCGGCGTTGAAAAATCATAATCTGTTGACCTCTAGTGTGAATACTTTCTGAAGGCACTGTATGTGCTACTCTTACAAAAGGTATTTGTATTTCTGATAGGTTTCCCTTCAGACCAGACCAGTGGCTTTTGCTTCCTGAATTGAGCTAATTTCACAGTTTGGAGTATTGAAGAGAAACACACAGTAAATCTTATTTAGGTCAAACGTGTACATTCTGGGAAAGATTGAGATGCAGAAAAGCTCCCAGCTTAAATCCCACAACACTGTTTTGGCTAGCTAATCAAGAGAAGCAGGTAGCCTAGTGGTTAGAATTTTGGACTTGTAACTGAAAGGTTGTAAGATCGAATCCCTGAGCTGACAAGGTACAAGTCTGCCATTCTGCCCCTGAACAAGGCAGCTAACCTACTGTTCCTAGGCTGTTATTGAAAATAAGAATTTGTTCTTAACCGACTTGCCTAGTGAAATAAAGATTTTTAAAAAGCAGCTGACATGTCTACCCACAGAACAGGGTTGTTTTTCCAATAATTAAATTCTCTTTCATCACAGCATGGAGAATACATCAGGCAAAGCACATTGATCATAGACTATTGATTCTGCTTAGTTTTTCCCAAGCTATTTCAATGCTAATTGGCATTTAGCTCTTCCCGTTTAAAACCCCTCAAATGGGATGTTGGCTTTCACAAGGAAAACAAGTGTGCACTACTTATGGAATGTCTTTTTTTATGGCACAAGAACCACATAGAGATAAATGAGCTGATGATTGCCTCTGTACTGTGGAATTGGTTTGCTGAATGGAATGTGCTGACTGTTGTAGTACATCTAGGTCTGTGATTCAATTGAGCCAGCTGAAGGAACTGAGGAAAAATGTTCTTTTTTTTATTCTCATGGAAGTGGATTAAAGAAAGTATCTCTTAATACCACAGTGATATAATAATGCAGACTATGTGAAGGGACCAGGAAACTGTCCGAGAGGTTGTCTTGGTTAACATCACTGTCTGTGTGGTTGCATTGAAACCGTATGACTTCTTTAGCCTGTTTGTAAGTGGCAATCCTGCTAAAAGTGTTGTTTTCCCCCAGATATCGATCGGTCTGTTTGATCAGTGGTTTTGCATGGTATGTGACCCATAATCTGACACTGTTAGACTGTGTGACGATTAAGCTCGCTTTGTTGTAGGTTTTCACCAATACTTTTCCATTATTCTATTTAAACAGCTTGTTTTTATTGGCCAGCAATCATTTGAACTAAGCCTATGGCAGACTTAAATAACCCGCCATGCCATCAACTGTCTGACCATGTTGTTTATTTGTGTTCATTTCTACATTGATGAATTCAGCGTTATGTAAATTAAAAAGTAAATGGTCAAATCTAAAGGCAGTAAAAGTACAACTGCTTACCAGGAAGTGCGGTTTTCGTTATTTGGTGGCCATAAAATTTGAAATACGTAAATGAGCTCCTTCACAGAAATGCAAATTGACACCATGTGGAAGACAAAAGCATTTCAAAACACGTAAGTGGCTGTTTGGGTTCCTCTTAGCCATGTTTATAGGATTACTAGACTCTGCAGTCTCACGCGAGAGTGGTGTCCTCGTTTGAATTGCATTAATGAAGGCCTGAAGGCCAATGAGATGGACCAGATCATGAATCCTCATTTCTTTATACATAGATTTATTTATTTTGATCTAACTGTTCATTTCAACCACACATTTCAGATTTTTTAAAATTCTATATTCTGATATTTGTGTTTATAAACCTGAACTATTACATAGTCTACTCTGGCTCACCAGTAAATACCCCATTATGTTTGATACCCGATTACTAGACCTTGACCAGATTACATTTCTCCTAGCGCATCGTGTTTGTTTTCCAGATCACAGCCTGTCATTGGTCTTGGCTATCTAAGAACAAACACTGAGTTAAAGGCTGCATTATCAGATGAAGCAGTTAGGCCGCATTGAAGACCATTGGAGAGCTACCTACTCCACTGTAGCACTGGGAGCCTTTGCTCAATATGGTCTCCTCCAATGGGGGCTCCATGCACATGTGCCTTCATTTAAGCCCGGAACCCTAATGGGGAAGTAATAAGCTGTACGGTTGGGTGGGAGGCATATGTGAACATAGGCCTGTTGTGATACTATCTAATGAGATCACACAGGGCCGCATCCTGCTCGAGACCGCCCTCATTTGAATAACGAATGTGTGCAGATGTGGATATGCAACATATGCCACCAGTCTGTGATGTTGATGCCTCGTGAAAAACAAGGGTTTCAAATGAGCAAATGTGTTAGTTAGTGTGTCATAGGATTTTGTTTTCCTTTACATAATTTAAACAGAGTTTGTATTTGAACTTGGTTATGGGCATCCATCCACATTACACTGATCATCACAATGTGCCAGCCCTGAAGTTGAAAAGGATAGCTGGGTTTTTTCACCTCTTGCTCATCTACATAAAGAGAAAATTGGGAATACAATCATGTAAAGCCCTAGTTCTCTCTCATGGCTCCTTGGCCTATTCTAATTGATTTGCTGTCATGGCTCTTATGTTGATAGATTGCACTGAGCTCTCAGAAAACGCTAGGTAATCACAATTGCTGCCGGAGTGACCAGTAGAGTGATAAGCCATGGCCTCATTATGTACTAACGCACCAGCAGAAGGACAATCGGCGGTAGTAGTACGATGAATAGAATTTAATGTTACTCCTACAGCTGTTTCGAATGTCACAGACTGAAATAAGACTTGCGCTTGCAGAGGTCAGATCACTAAAACCGTCCGCTCTTTCTTGGTCCACTGGCATTCTTTGTCAGTGGCTCTTCCTGCTACTTACGTTCCTTCTGTAAACTTCAGTGAACAGAGGAAGAGGGCGGGTCAGTGGTGGTGTGCCACGACCTAGCCCCTCCTGAGTGGGTCCACCACCCACCCACCCCACCACCCACCCCTCTTCCCTGCTACATGTGCAGCCTGCATGGGAGTCTAGAGCTCGGCATTCCACAGGCGCGCTCTCATTCATCTGGTGTCAGCCCTCTCTTTATATCTCCCGATCCCCTCCCTTTGCCCTCCTCCAGGTCAACAACCCTCAGCCAAAATGATTAAACAAACCCATGGTTAGCAGGATGGGACTCACATGCAAAAATAGCATGAGCAGATGAGTGAATGGGCCCCCATATTGATGTTCCAGTCCATGAGAGATGAGGGCTCTCCAAAACACAAGGGGAACAAAGTCGAAGGAATTGATTAAACCCTGTCCGAAAAGGTCAATGTTTGACAAAATCTCTCCTGTTGTGAGGAGCCCCCCAAAAACTAGAGAGAAACTATTGTTCCTCCGGAGCATTGGATAAAGCTTATTTGTCTGTCAGAGCTGCCTATCAGTAAAATTCTTAAGAGCTAAAAAGTTAAATGCATTTTTTTTTTTGACTAGGCAGGTCAGTAAACACTTCAAATTATCCAATTGAAAGATTGTTTGGCTTAATAGACTTAAAACTGTTTTTAAATATGTATTCCTCTGACTTCACGATCTGCACAGACGTTCAAGCCAGCAGCACATGTATGACCCCAAGACAGGCCTAGTTCCCTGTCTTGTATGACCATACTTTAGACCTGTGTACATGTCTCCCTACACCACAGTCTCATCATATGTCAACAGGGAGCTGTTTACCAGACAGGTGTTTGGGTCTGTGAGTGGAAGTCCTCACAGGAGGGCCTGCATGTTGAATTAAACCCTCAAGAAGTGGATTAACCCCTGAAAGAAACCATCTGAGACACAAAAGTGGAAACCACTGACTTTTGTCTACCCACAAAACTTCACCAAAGACAGAGGAGAGAGGTGGGATGGGATGGGGGCTATATGTAGAGGGGAAAGAAAAATAGAGAGAGAGAGGGACGGATAGAGAGTGCATGATGTTGTGTTGTCCCAACAGCCTCCTGTTTTCTATGCCGGAGTCAGGAGCTCGTTGACAGATTTATGGGATGTAATAATCTGGGTGTATATCACCCAGCCTGCTCTGCACTGGCAGGTTTGTAATTGGCTCTCACACCTTGCTGGGATTGGCTAGGCAAGGCTATAACCTACATACAACTTGAAAGTTAACCTTGGAAGAGGCACTACAAAAAAAGGATTGTTGTACTGAAGAACACCCTAACTTGGCTCAATAGAAGCAAAAGTGTTTTAGCTATAACTATCACTTTACAGAGGAAGTGCTACTGTACACTAAAAGGGTTGTTATAGCTTTCAGAAGAAGCTCAACTACACGATGCAGTTACAAAATGCAAGATTTCCATGTGTGAAAAGTTGAACTGCTCGCAGAACATGTATCGCCATCCGTGGCTCCTGTTTTACTAAACAGAGCTAAGCTGAGTACCGAACATTTCCTTAATTACTCCGTCCAACCCTGGACAGCGAAGCCAGACAGTGTTCTGTCATAGGGCTAGGGGCACTCCAACAGCCCTATCACTCACAGCCCTGCTGTGGCTCTGCTCTCGATGAGTCTGTTACAGTACCGCCAATGATGCAACAAACACCTCACCCCCAACAACCACCATTCCACCATGCATAGCTGCGTAACCAGGGCTGCCCTGTGCTTATTTCTCCATGGTTATCAGGATGCAGAGCACACCCCAATGGGACCGCCCCAGTCTAATACAAAGGACTGATCAGGATGCAGAGCACACCCCAATGGGACCGTCCCAGTCTAATACAAAGGACTGATCAGGATGCAGAGCACACCCCAATGGGACCGTCCCAGTCTAATACAAAGGACTGATCAGGATGCAGAGCACACCCCAATGGGACCGTCCCAGTCTAATACAAAGGACTGATCAGGATGCAGAGCACACCCCAATGGGACCGTCCCAGTCTAATACAAAGGACTGATCAGGATGCAGAGCACACCCCAATGGGACCGTCCCAGTCTAATACAAAGGACTGATCAGGATGCAGAGCACACCCCAATGGGACCGTCCCAGTCTAATACAAAGGACTTATCAGGATGCAGAGCACACCCCAATGGGACCGTCCCAGTCTAATACAAAGGACTGATCAGGATGCAGAGCACACCCCAATGGGACCGTCCCAGTCTAATACAAAGGACTGATCAGGATGCAGAGCACACCCCAATGGGACCATCCCAGTCTAATACAAAGGACTTATCAGGATGCAGAGCACACCCCAATGGGACCGTCCCAGTCTAATACAAAGGACTGATCAGGATGCAGAGCACACCCCAATGGGACCATCCCAGTCTAATACAAAGGACATCAGGATGCAGAGCACACCCCAATGGGACCGTCCCAGTCTAATACAAAGGACTGATCAGGATGCAGAGCACACCCCAATGGGACTGTCCCAGTCTAATACAAAGGACTGATCAGGATGCAGAGCACACCCCAATGGGACCATCCCAGTCTAATACAAAGGACTTATCAGGATGCAGAGCACACCCCAATGGGACCGTCCCAGTCTAATACAAAGGACTGATCAGGATGCAGAGCACACCCCAATGGGGCTGTCCCAGTCTAATACAAAGGACTGATCAGGATGCAGAGCACACCCCAATGGGACTGTCCCAGTCTAATACAAAGGACTGATCAGGATGCAGAGCACACCCCAATGGGACCGTCCCAGTCTAATACAAAGGACTGATCAGGATGCAGAGCACACCCCAATGGGACCATCCCAGTCTAATACAAAGGACTTATCAGGATGCAGAGCACACCCCAATGGGACTGTCCCAGTCTAATACAAAGGACTGATCAGGATGCAGAGCACACCCCAATGGGACCGTCCCAGTCTAATACAAAGGACTGATCGGGATGCTAGGGAGCAGGCGGTGTTGTCCATTGAACTAAAACAGCACAGCAATGCTGCCTGCTTGAGTCTGCTCCAGTTTCCTCCTGTTTGCTTATCTACTGTTGCATGAAATGGAGTGAGTCTGTGTTTGTACTGACGGAGCGTTGCAAATAACCCCTCGCAGGGGTAGACAGCTACTACTGTGTTAGAGCATGCTACAGTTATTAGGTACACAGTCAAAATTGTATTTGGGGTTTCTAGGAAAGAGAGGATGCTTATAAAAAAAATAATCAACCTACAGTATATTTTTCAGTTTTCTTGGAGGTTTATGCCACAGCATTGAGTTTCTGACCTAAGGATATGGAATAAGGTGAATATGAGTATATAGCCTAAATGGGAGAAGAAGGAAATTCATAGAGGTTGAGCATTGCTCTTGTTGACTTTGGCCCTGTGGTCTATAGGTGTCCATGTCCTGTATCTTGACCCTCCGGTCTCTAATCCTCCATTAATGACTTTGATGTAGGATTGCACAGGAGTCATTTACCCTTGTCTGGGGAGAGACATGTAACACCCAGCACTTAATTTGTGTAGCTGGTGGTTCTCGCTACATCGTGGTATGTAGAAGATGTCACATAAAATTGTGAGTCTTCTTTAACCTGTATTTTAGGAATTTAGCTGTGTGTAATTCATGTAAATATGTTTTTTTCCCATCAAACAATGGATGCATTGAAAGGGATCCTGATTTGTATAACACTCACGCTTCTCAAGGCTGGTTTTGTCTGAGGCTTCTATTATAATCTCACTAATCATACGTGTCAAAGAGTGGAGGAACTATTCATCCCTGACAATGGGGATTTAACGGTGGCCACAGTGGTTGTGTGCTGGCTACAATGAGCTACACCACAATAACCTTCTCTGTTTGTCCGGGGTGACTCTACTCTACTCCACTGGCTGTATAGCCTGGTGGTCCTGACTGACTGGCTGACTGGCGGGGTGACTCTACTCTACTCCACTGATTGTATAGCCTGGTGGTCTTGGCTGACTGGCGGGGTGACTCTACTCTACTCCACTGACTGTATAGCCTGGTGGTCCTGACTGACTGGCGGGGTGACTCTACTCTAGTCCACTGGCTGTATAGCCTGGTGGTCCTGACTGACTGGCGGGGTGACTCTACTCTACTCCACTGGCTGTATAGCCTGGTGGTCCTGACTGACTGGCGGGGTGACTCTACTCTAGTCCACTGGCTGTATAGCCTGGTGGTCCTGGCTGACTGCCGGGGTGACTCGATTCTACTCCACTGACTGTATAGCCTGGTGGTCCTGGCTGACTGGCGGGGTGACTCGACTCTACTCCACTGACTGTATTGCCTGGTATTCCTGGCTGACTGGCGGGGTGACTCGACTCTACTCCACTGACTGTATAGCCTGGTGGTCCTGGCTGACTGGCGGGGTGACTCGACTCTACTCCACTGGCTGTATAGCCTGGTGGTCCTGACTGACTGGCAGGGTGACTCTACTCTACTCCACTGGCTGTATAGCCTGGTGGTCCTGACTGACTGGCTGACTGGCGGGGTGATTCTACTCTACTCCACTGACTGTATTGCCTGGTGTTCCTGACTGACTGGCGGGGTGACTCTACTCTGCTCCACTGACTGTATATGGGGAGCAGCAATGAGTGAAATAAAAACAGTACAAATTATAATAAAATAATCTATAATATACATATTGAGCAACAGTGATGAATGTTGTTGGGGTGGGGGCAGAGTAAAAGTCAGTTGTGGGGGTGGAAATGTCCATAGGAGGAGCAGCTGTTAAAGTATGTGACTGTTGAAGGGGTGGGAATGTCCCCAGGGGGAGCAGCAGGTATGGTAAGTGACTGTTGAGGTAGTGTGTGGGGGAAATGTCCATGGGGAAAACTATTGGCCAGTCACCCAATGTTGTGTTCGGCTGCACGTATCACCCTCTGAAGTGCCTTGCGGTCCGCAACGGTGGAGTTGCCATACCAAGCTGTGATGCAGCCCGACAGTATGCTCTCGATGGTGCTCCTGTAGAACACTCTGAGGGCCCTCTGGGACAGACCTAAATTTCTTCGCTGTCGTGCCTTCTTCATCACAGCTTCCTTGAGATGTGTATGTCAAGGAATTTGAAATTATTTACCATCTCCACGGTGGCCCCATTGATGATATTTTTTTCCCACCTTTATTTAACCAGTTAGGCTAGTTGAGAACAAGTTCTCATTTACAATTGCGACCTGGCCAAGATAAAGCAAAGCAGTTCGACACATACAACAACACAGAGTTACACATGGAGTAAAACAAACATACAGTCAATAATACAGTAGAAAAATAAGTCTATATAAAATGTGAGCAAGTGAGGTGAGATAAGGGAGGTAAAGGCAAACAAAGGCCATGGTGGCGAAGTACATACAATATAGCAATTAAAACACTGGAATGGTTGATTTGCAGTGGAAGAATGTGCAAAGTAGAGATATAAATAATGGGGTGCAAAGGAGCAAAATAAATAAGTAACTACAGTAGGGAAAGAGGTAGTTGTTAGGGCTAAATTATAGATGGGCTGTGTACAGGTGCAGTAATCTGTGAGCTGCTCTGACAGCGGGTGCTTAAAGCTAGTTAGGGAGATAAGTGTTTCCAGTTTTAGAGATTTTTGTAGTTCGTTCCAGTCATTGGCAGCAGAGAACTGGAAGGAGAGTCGGCCAAAGGAAGAATTGGTTTTGGGGGTGACCAGAGAGATATTCCTGCTGGAGCATGTGCTACAGGTGGGAGATGCCATGGTGACCAGCGAGCTGAGATAAGGGGGGCCTTTACCTAGCAGGGTCTTGTAGATGACCTGGAGACAGTGGGTTTGGCGACGAGTATGAAGCGAGGGCCAGCCAACGAGAGCGTACAGGTCGAAGTGGTGGGTAGTATATGGGGCTTTGGTGACAAAATGGATGGCACTGTGATTGACTGCATCCAATTTATTGAGTAGGGTATTGGAGGCTATTTTGTAAATGACATCGCCGAAGTCAAGGATTGGTAGGATGATCAGTTTTACAAGGGTATGTTTGGCAGCATGGGTGAAGGATGCTTTGTTGCGAAATAGGAAGCCAATTCTAGATTTAACTTTTGATTGGATATGTTTGATGTGAGTCTGGAAGTAGAGTTTACAGTTTAACCAGACACCTAGGTATTTGTAGTTGTCCACATATTCTAAGTCAGAGCCGTCCAGAGTAGTGATGTTGGACAGTGGGGCAGGTGCAGGCAGCGATCGGTTGAAGAGCATGCATTTAGTCTGTCAACTGTTTGTTAACTTGGCTTTCGAAGACCTTAGAAAGGCAGGGTAGGATAGATATAGGTCTGTAGCAGTTTGGGTCAAGAGTGTCCCCCCCTTTGAAGAGGGGGATGACCGCAGCTGCTTTCCAATCTTTGGGAATCTCAGACGACACGTTGAGAGGTTGAACAGGCTAGTAATAGGGATGGCAACAATTTCTGCAGATAATTTTAGAAAGAAAGGGTCCAGATTGTCTAGCCTGGCTGATTTGTAGGGGTCCAGATTTTGCAGCTCTTTCAGAACATCAGCTGACTGGATTTTGGAGAAGGGGAAGGCTTGGGCGAATTGCTGTGTGGAGTGCAGTGCTGTTGACCGGGGTAGGGGTAGCCAGGTGGAAAACATGGCCAGCCATAGAAAAATGCTTATTGAAATTCTCAATTATAGTGGATTTATCGGTGGTGACAGTGTTTCCTATCTTCAGTGCAGTGGGCAGCTGGGAGGAGGTGTTCTTATTCTCCATGAACTTTACAGTGTCCCAGAACTTTTTTGAGTTTGTTTTGCAGAAAGCAAATTTCTGCTTGAAAAAGCTAGCCTTAGTTTTCGAACTGCCTGTGTATATTGGTTTCTAGCTTCCCTGAAAAGTTGCATATCACAGGGGCTGTTCGAAGCTAATGCAGAATGCCATAGGATGTTTTTGTGTTGGTTAATGGGAGTCAGGTCTGGAGAGAACCAAGGGCTATATCTGTTCCTGGTTCTACATTTCTTGAATGGGGCATGCTTATTTAAGATGGTGAGGAAGGCATTTAAAAAAAATAACCAAGCATCCTCAACTGACGGGATGAGATCAATATCCTTCCAGGATACCCCGGCCAGGTCGATTAGAAAGGCCTGCTCGCTGAAGTGTTTCAGGGAGCGTTTGACAGTGATGAGTGGAGGTCGTTTGACTGCTGACCCATTACATATGATGATGATGATGATGATGATGATGAGAGCGTGTTCAGCCTTGTTCCTCCTCAAGTCCACAATCAGCTCCTTTGTTTTGCTGACTCTGAGGGAGAGGTTGTTTACCTGGCGTCACACCGTCAGAGTTACTACCTTCTCCCTCTAGGCAGTCTCATTGTTGTTGGTAATCAGGCCTACTACTGTCGTGCCGTCAGCGAACTTGATGATGGAGTTGGAACTATTGTGTGAGACCACGCAGTCGTGGGTATACAGGGAATACAGGAGGGGACTGAGGACGCACCCTTGTGGGGCCCCCGTGTTGAGTATCAGTGTCGAGGAGGTAATGTTGCCTACTTTTACCACCTGGGGGCGGCCCAACAGGAAGTCCAGGACCCAGTTGCATAGAGAGGAGTTCAGAGTTCAGCGTGAATTCTGATTGGTCGGACCAACACTGTACAGACCTGACCACTGGAACTTCCCTCTTTAATTTTTGTTTGTAAGCAGGGTGAAGCAGGATGGAGTCATGGTTGGATTTGCCGAAAGGAGGACGGGAGAGGTTCGTGTAGCAGGGGTCGAAAATATAATTTCTGCAAGTTAGACAGTCGATGTGTTGGTAATAATTTGGGAGCACTGTTCTCAAGTTACATTTGTTAAATTCCACTGTAATAATGAACAATGCCTCCGGGAATGCGGTATCCAGTTTGTTCAGTGTCCAATGAAGATCTTTGAAAGGCTTTTTGGTGTCGGCTTGGGGATGAATGTACACAGCCATGGCGATAATCCTTGAGATCCCTCTCAGAAGGTAATAAGGGTGACATTTGATGACTAAGTATTCCAAGTCGTGGGGAGCAGAACCTCGCAAGTTCCTGTACGTTTCCTCCGTCCCACCATGTGCTGTTGGTCATAAAGCAGAGCTCACCACCTTTGCTCTTGCCAGAGAGACCACCTCCTATCTGCTCCAAAAACGGAAAACCCGCTGGTTGTGTGTAATCCAGTTGGATGTTGGAGGAATGCCAAATCTCAGAAAAACAGTATGTTGCAGGATCTGATGTCCTTCTGGAAGGAGATCCTCATTCTGAGTTTGTCAAGTTTGTTCATTAATGATTGAAAATTGGCGAGTAGTATGCTCAGTAATTGAGGACGGGTTGCCCGGTGTCTTAAACTCACTAAGACCCCACCACGTCTACCTATCTTTTGGCGTCTTTGCTTCCTACTCTCCAGTAGGACTCCCAAGCAGCTAGGCGCCTTACCGAAGAAGCTATTCCGTTGTTCCGCCTTCTCAGTGTGTATGTGGAAGTCATGTGGACAGTGAGTACTAAGCGATTCGTATTCCAATAGTTCTACCTGTGTACGTAGTAATGCACGAAACAAACTGATTAAGAACATTTGAGAAAAACACTAGAAAACCTGCAATGTTTTAACAGAGCTCAAGGCGAGGCCATCTTAACCAGTTAAACTGCACAAGATGGCACATACAGTGGGGCAAATAAGTATTTAGTCAGTCACCAATTGTGCAAATTCTCCCACTTAAAAATATGAGAGAGGCCTGTAATTTTCATCATAGGTACACATCAACTATGACAGACAAAAAAATGACAGACAAAAAAAATTCAGAAAATCACATTGTAGGATTTTTAATGAATTTATTTGCAAATTATGGTGGAAAATAAGTATTTGGTCAATAACAAAAGTTTATCTCAATACTTTGTTATATACCCTTTGTTGGCAATGACAGAGGTCAAACGTTTTCTGTAAGTCTTCACAAGGTTTTCACACACTGCTGGTATTTTGGCCCATTCCTCCATGCAGATCTCCTCTAGAGCAGTGATGTTTTGGGGCTGTTTGCTGTGCAACACGGACTTTCAACTCGCTCCAAAGATTTTCTATGGGAGATCTGTTGAGATCTGGAGACTGGCTAGGCCACTCCAGGACCTTGAAATGCTTCTTACGAAGCCACTCCTTCGTTGCCCGGGCGGTGTGTTTGGGATCATTGTCATGCTGAAAGACCCAGCCACGTTTCATCTTCAATGCCCTTGCCGATGGAAGGAGGTTTTCACTCAAAATCTCACGATACATGGCCCCATTCATTCTTTCCTTTACACGGATCAGTCGTCCTGGTCCCTTTGCAGAAAAACAGCCCCAAAGCATGATGTTTCCACCCCCATGCTTCCCAGTAGGTATGGTGTTCTTTGGATGCAACTCAGCATTCTTTGTCCTCCAAACACGACTAGTTGAGTTTTTAACCAAAAAGTTATATTTTGGTTTCATCTAACCATATTACATTCTCCCAATCTTCTTCTGGATCATCCAAATGCTCTCTAGCAAACTTCAGACGGGCCTGGACATGTACTGGCTTAAGCAGGGGGACACGTCTGGCACTGCAGGATTTCAGTCCCTGGCGGCGTAGTATGTTACTGATGGTAGGCTTTGTTAGTTTGGTCCCAGCTCTCTGCCGGTCATTCACTAGGTCCCCTCGTGTGGTTCTGGGATTTTTGCTCACCGTTCTTGCGATCATTTTGACCACACGGGGTGAGATCTTGCGTGGAGCCCCAGATCGAGGGAGATTATCAGTGGTCTTGTATGTCTTCCATTTCCTAATAATTGCTCCCACAGTTGATTTCTTCAAACCAAGCTGCTTACCTATTGCAGATTCAGTCTTCCCAGCCTGGTGCAGGTCTACAATTTTGTTTCTGGTGTCCTTTGATAGCTCTTTGGTCTTGGCCATATTGGAGTTTGGAGTGTGACTGTTTGAGGTTGTGAACAGGTGTCTTTTATACTGATAACAAGTTCAAACAAGTGCCATTAATACAGGTAACGAGTGGAGGACAGAGGAGCCTCTTATAAAGAGGAAGTTACAGGTCTGTGAGAGCCAGAAATCTTGCTTGTTTGTAGGTGACCAAATACTTATTTTCCACCATAATTTGCAAATAAATTCATTAAAGATCCTACAATGTGATTTTCTGGATTTTTTTTTCTCATTTTGTCTGTCATAGTTGAAGTGTACCTATGATGAAAATTACAGGCCTCTCTCATCTTTTTAAGTGGGAGAACTTGCACAATTGGTGGCTGACTAAATACTTTTTTGCCCCACTGTATCTGAGACCGGGCTACTTATAGGCCTACGAAACTCAATTATAAAAATGGCTGACATTTATTCTAGTCAGCTGCCAGCGGGCCATATACATTTAAAAATAATAATAATTGGGGTTTAGCTGGGTGGGGCAGAAATGAATGGTAGTGATAACTCAGGAGATTTTCTTGTTGATCAAGGTGTCTGTTGACAAAGAGATCTGTTCGATTGTTGTCTGAATATGAATGGGACGCAAACCAGCTGTTTCTCAGAGAAGTATTTAATAGCGCTGAGACATTATTTTGAAAATTTGGCATATTATTTTCCAGACATGTCCCATTAATAGTGTGTTTCTCTAAGAAGTGATTTGTAACAATGACACAAAGGAGTAGGTTTTTCTCTCTCTATGCAAATCTTTCTCTAGGCAAATTACCCCTGTGACTGACTTTGAGCTTTTTATTTTTCCCTGAGTGAAAGAGACTTCTACATTTTAACATCTTCAATCAGATAGATGACTTTCACTGTAGCATCTATGTTCTCTGATGTTCTTATATAATAACATAATTTTCATGTTCCACTTCCTTAACAGATATTGTATGTATTGTCAGGATTTTACAAACAGAATCAGTTTTCAAAAGCACTCAATAGTACAAAATGAATTACATTTGTGTTGTTATCAAAAGAGAGTAAGATTGCCAACCTTGAGAAATCATTCAAATTGGCACCATGAGGGTATTCTACTATTCTGTTATTGACCTGCTAGCATGCCCATGGGAAGAAACATTAGACAAAGGAGCTGGTAGAAAAGCTGAGTGGACAACCCTGAAGCCTCAGTAGGCATTCGCAAAATATGGCTGTGTTCCTTTCAGATATTGAACCATAGTGATGACACGTACTTGGCATAGATGACATCACTTTTCCCAACTGCCAGAGCTGTTTTCCTTTATTTCACATGCTGGCATAAATAGAAAAATATGTTTTATTGTTCTGAGAAATGTCACTTTCTTCGGTCCTTGCTCTCCCTCTCTACAATTGTCTCTCTGATAGCATGCTGCATGATTAAAGTTACATTTATGTAGGCTATTTAAGTGTTTTACCTAGTAGTTCTTTCCATTCTTTTAATCTTAACATTTCCTGTCAAAGACGATGTGTAGTTGTTTTGATGTGAAACCCTCCATTCATGCTTCTCAACTGTCATTTATTAGAGGAAGGAAGGAAACACACTGTAAAAATTAGCATAGTCATTCATCTGTTTCTTTAGGCTTTGGAAGACTATCTGTCCTCATATCTGGCTTCTGCTCTCAGAATGATCTGATTCACCATACCATCCCAAATGGCTAATGGTACTGTCAAAGGAAGATGTGGATTTATATTCCTCTGGCTTTCAATCACAACTCTATTATCTCATCTCATCTCTGTCTCTGTCCGCTCCTGGGCCTTTTCTGCCCCTATTCCTCCCAGAGAGGAGATGGAAAAGTCAATCAATTCTCAGTTTCAGATGGTCTTTTAATGTGGGTTTCTGTTGTCATGGGAATGGTGTAAGCCCTATTTATTTAACCCCAACTGATGTATTCACATGTCAAGCTCTTCTAGGAATACTGAATGATACTGAATGCTAGTTACCATTGTGACCATGTCGTCTGGATGAGGACACTGAAGGTCCTGTAGACAACTTCCTACAGCAAAGCTGCATCAGTATCTGTCAACAACGAGAGATAATATTTAATATCACAATATTTCATTACTGACAGAGTAAAAACAACCATTTTGTAGACTTTTTTTGCAAAAATACAGTTAGAAAATACATTGAGTGTACAAAACATTAAGAAAACCTGCTCTTTCCATGACATAGACTGACCAGGTGAAAGCTATGATCCCTGATTGGTGTCACTTGTTAAAACCACTTGAATCAGTGTAGATGAAGGGGCGGAGACAGGTTAAAGAAGGATTTTAAGCTTTGAGGCAATTGAGAGATGGATTATGTATGTGTGCCATTCAGAGGGTACATTTTGTTTTTAAATGGGTGCAACTGAATATTAGGAAGGTTTTCCTAATGTTTAGTATAGTCAGTGTATGAAGCTGTGGTAGCCATGCTTTCTGTTGTTGTCTCTTTAATGTTGAGCCTGTATGAAGGGAAAGTGATCCTCCTCATTGAAAGAATTTGGAAGTTGTGAGGAGGGTTAGTCACTACTTTGATATAAGCACCATACACTTTACTGGGTTTGTTTTTCTTTCTGGGTGAATCACTTGCCTTTATTTCAATGCACTATTCTGGTCAAAACACTGGGGTGGCGAGCTGCTGTCAACACTGCTGCATTTGGGTTTTGTCTAGATCCACCGTAGTAATCACTATGAGTACCATCTTATCTGGAGGATTCAGTTATCTACATACTAGATCCACCGTAGTAATCACTATGAGTACCATCTTGTCTGGAGGATTCAGTTATCTACATACTAAGCCTACATAAAGTTGATATTGTTTCCTCTTTGAGCTTACACCCTTTATAGTTGATGTTTATCTGACTTGCCTGCCCTGTCTGTATCTCTTGAGCTTTAGACGAACCCTCCTTTTGAAACGGAAGTTTCACTACAAATATTTAGTACATAAAAAATGCACCACTCTGCGCAAATACTTTGACAAGGCAGAGTGATAAGGAAACAAATATCTGACCGATTGAGTCACATGATACTCTTCCTAGAGATTGGGTGCAGACATGACTTGGCTAGGACAGAGTTGAAGTCTTCGATGGTGATGGGAGTGGGAGGTAGTGCTTTTCGGGTTTAGCTTGTTAGCGGTCACATGATACCGCCGTTCCTCTGGGAGTCGCCACGCAGGCAGGCGGATAAAGCGTGGTGTTGGCGGAAGGAATGCGCTCCCGGCAGGAAAAGGTTTGCAGTGCACAGAGAGGTCCTGCTACCGCCAGCTTCCCAGAAATATGGGGCCCAGCCACAGAAACCCAATCTTCCACTCCACCAGGCAGGCAGGCCCTGTAGCCAGAGCTGAATGGGGCTGGATGCGCTGTGGTGATCAGGACCCACGCAGCCATGCAGGATTAATGAATGAATGGCCTTGGATTGCATTGGACACATCGTCATGCAAATTTGTTGACATCCACTTGGAACAGTGGTGGCAAAGGAGACATGAGTTAGACGACCCCTTCTCTTTCCCCCCTCTCACTCTTTCCACATTCTTCTATCCTCTCCCCCTAGAGTGCCTGTCAACCCCAGTGGTGTAGGTGCTCGCCTGCCTCTCTAATATTCAAGAAGAAGGCAATCTGAGAGCTGAACATTTGCGTTGTGATTCATTTATGACTGCTTCAGAGAGACTGGCATTAGTTTCTGGCCTTCTATTTTGGTGCCAGAGCTGGAGTTGGTTTTGAAGCAATATATATTGTATCTGTCCTTTCTGTCTCCACGGCAATGTGCAATGGAAAAAAGGCACACTTGTCATCCAAATGGTTTAAAGATGTAATTGAACCATAACACCGCTGATGTGAGCCTTTTGTGGTGGAGTGAAGATCTCACTTGACAAATGGGCCAGAGAAAATAAACTGGCATATAGTCATGAACCAAAGAGAGAGGCCTAACCCTGCCAGTGATGAGCTGCCTGGAGCCCCACAAAAACCCATCAGATCTATGTTTAAATATTATTTGAAAACTATCAAATACTTTCAGCGTTTGCTTTAGCCTGTTTGGAGGTCCAGATGGGCAGGGTTGGCACTTTTGCAACCATTCTATTGGTTCCATTGCACCAGGCAAGCTCAATCAAGCCCAGCTTAAGTATATGAAATGATTTAAATAGTTTTGAACCCAGGTCTGAAACCTAATGATCTGCTTACTGACATGTCAGGCATTTCTATAGGCTGATTCTCTTTGCCTCTCCACTTCCACATAGGCCAGGTTAGTTAGTTTCCCCCCAGATCTATCATAAGGCGGGCGATTTCTCCTCGCCCTGTCAGAAGTCCTTTATTTGGTCATTTGTTGTGGGTTGCAATCTCCACACCCTTTCCAACAAACCCATCTGCTTTCTGGTAAAGCCATATTAAGGGTCAGTGCAAGATGGTTGCTATTGGCGGCTACACTATTCAATAGGACAATGTCAGGTAAAAGTTCTAGGTTTCAGAGCAACACAAATGCTGCGGTAGTAAGACAAGTAAATTATTTTTATGATTTCAACAAAAACAAGGGACCCATAGATCAATTTCAGCTTGATTCATCTGCCGCCGTGGCCTCTTTCTTTGAATTTCTTGTTTGTCTCAGTCTGTGTTGTGCAGTGCGTGCCTGTTTTCTCCCTCTCCTCGCTCGACAACTAATTGCGTGTGCTAATTGGGCGTGCCATGGGGACTGATTACAACCTGGAGCTCTCTGTGTGTTATCACACGTGTCATATCCCATCCATCACTTTTTTAAATGATGCATTCTATGTTATAATGCATCTCCTCCTCTCTAAAGAGACTCATTACATTGCCATCACCTCCCTTTTTGCTCCCCCTGCCTCCCATACACCAGGGTCAAGGCCTTGTCTCACTGCCAGAGCCAGACAACACCTCAGAGCTGGGTGACAAATATCCAGATACTCTCTGCTCCGGTAGGGGGCAAATAGCACACCCTTCCACCCCTCACACAGCTTGGGGCTGATGTATGACCACCAGGGTCAAACACCCAGACTCGACCCCAGCCATGGGGAGAGGGGATAGTACAGTACCCAGGCCAGGGCTGCCCTGTGGTGGGGTAACTACATACATAACTACATACAGAAATGCACAGACAGCATGGGCGTTCCATGGCCCCTCAACACTGATTATCCATGGCCTTAACACTGCTTTCTAGTTTGCTCTCTAGTCCTGTTTTGTTCTCCCCCCCCAGTGTGGTGTGTCTGTGTCTGAGATACCCGGTAGTCAGCGGTTGGTAGACACAAGGCTAGCTGTGATTGACAGGTCCCTGGCTCCCCACGCTCCATTACGCCAACATGGCATTCCCCCTCTATATCTCGTTTGCTTTATTTGTTTTTGGTCAAGGGTGTGGTGCATGCTCCTCCCTGGCCCCTGAGTCCACACAGTAAGATCTCAGAGGAACTCTCAGAGGAGTTTTACACAACTTTAAAGCTACAGTACTTGTATGCGCCAAAGTATACTACAATGCATAGCCTACTACTTATGTTTAGGTCTCCAAAACATCTAAAAAGGAGACAATACATCCATAGTTTATCAGGAGAAAGGACACACACTGCCTGTGGCCTTTGGTCTTGTTGGTATAAATGGATTGAGGCCCCAAGTGGTCAAATTGGAGAAGCTGAGAAGGTCACTCAGAGGTTTGATCACACATCCTTACATGTACCTCATCTCTCACTGTGATTGGTTGTGTCTCTGTCGAGCATGACAGTTCAAGGTGAGCTGATTTCTTTCTGAAGCTCTTTTCTTTGGGGCATGATAAATGACCACTTCTGAGTTTAATAGAAATCTAGACATGTATTTCAGTCCTTGCAGTTCTACTGAATGTCATAGTACAGTGAAGACTGAATTGATTGAATTGACTGAAAAGACCCAAGTACTATGGTGGCGTTGCTCTTGATCAGGTTATCCATAAGCATGAGGATCATTACACATACACCTTCTAACCCCTCTGTTGTCCTTCTCTCCACAGCCGTGCGATCAAAACCAACCAGGACCTGCTCCCAGAGACCCCGTGGATCAACATCTTCTACGATGACTTCTGGGGCACCCTGCTCACCCACAGCGGCAGCCACAAGTCTTACCGGCCCCTGTGTACCCTCTCCTTCCGCCTCAACCATGCCCTGGGCGGCTTGGAGCCCTGGGGCTACCACCTAGTCAATGTGGGCCTCCATGGGGCAGTCACAGCCCTCTTCACCTGGTTGGCCCGCATGCTGCTTGGAGGGGGCCTGTGGAGCCTCCTAGCTGGGTTATTGTTTGCCTCGCACCCCATTCACACAGAGGCAGTGGCGGGCGTGGTTGGCCGGGCCGACGTGGGCTCTGCTCTGTTCTTCCTGCTGTCGCTGCTGTGCTACGTACGTCACTGCACCCTGCGAGGGGGCTCTGCGGGGCCCTGCAGGCTGGGGGCCTGGCTCCTGGGCAGCCTGGGCTGCGCCGCCTGCAGCATGCTGTGGAAGGAGCAGGGGGTGACGGTGCTGGCCGTGTCGGCCCTCTACGACGTCTGTGTTTTCCACCGGCTCAAATTGCGTCAGGTCATCATGCTGGTTTACAAGGTAAACAGTTTGTCCTTGCCCTGCGGTGTTGTTTTTTCCCATGTATCTCATTTCCTCCTCTCTCTCCCCTTGGCAAAAGCCTGGCAAACCGCAAAGTGGAAAGCTGATCTGTTCACATGGGTCTTGCTATGTGGAAGTATTCCTGTGTGTTGTTTGTTTTCATTAGGATGTCATTTAAATTGTAAAAATTCATGTATGTACAGCTGTGTGATCTGGAATGAGCTGTTGTTTTGTCCTCTGAATGCAAGGAAAATATACAAGTGGGGAAAGAAAACAAAGGGGACACTATTTATCCTGTTTCTTCATGGAAATTGTTTATATACCCATAGAAACACACAGAAACACACATCCATACATGAATGTCAGAGCAGTGACTAGCACTCCAAACCCTTCTTATTATCCCTTGGGTGGTTTTCAGTGGTTAGCTTTGCCCACGGTTGGCTGCGCATGAACTACCATTCCGACGCTGTGTTCAAACGTTTAGAAACGGCAATAATCATTGCTTGCGAAACGGTTTTCGAAACATACGCTGATATTCCACTTATCTTTCATATCAGTCTGATAGAATCACTCAAATAAAAAAGATATTCTTACTGTAGCAGTTTGGCACAGATCCACAAGCTGTGTGCCTCCAGCTGACGAACCACACTTCCTCCCATGTTGCGCTTACAAACAGGTGTTCAGAGCATGCTAGATAGCTAATTAGCACGGGTGGCTGCCTATCTTCCGTGTGTTTTCCATAACAAGCGATGTAACATGGCCGTGTGGGAACAATAACCCTAACCCCATAAAGGTGTGTAGTAATTGAACCTTTTGTTTTTTGGGAAATTATTTCTTGCTGAAATTAAAAATACGTTCCTTATGTTTCCAAAACCATAACGGAAGTGATGCGTTTTTACGTTCAGAATGAGCTTTGGGGATCTTAACAAAACGCCCTCAGCCAGATGATACTATCGTCAATAGACACTAAAGCAGTTGGCATCTATGAATGGGTTATGCAGTGACATGAGTTAGGGAACCATATTATTATGGAATTGGGGTCATGGGAGGCTGCTAGAGAGTTTTGTCAGTTGAATTTGAATTCCCATCGTGCCTACATCATTACATTATCCTTAAACAGTGTCATTATCATTATGCATCATTGCCTTCCCTTGCAACATGATTTGTTAGCAAACCCCAATTAGAAAACGCTTTAGTAATAAGTAAACCATTGACCCAAACTCAGTTTGTTAATGATTTGTTAATTACTCGTCCGTCACCATAATGTAGTGCATGTTATTGAGACGAATGATACTGGTAATGTAACATAATGATGATGAGGAGCTATTTTGTTTACATGAAATGCATAACATTGACATTAATCTTCTGTGTGTGTGTGTGTGTGTGTGTGTGTGTGTGTGTGTGTGTGTGTGTGTGTGTGTGTGTGTGTGTGTTAACTGCTTGCTTGTGTTAACTGCGCCTTGTCAAGTGCTTACTGTCTGCTGTCTAGTCAATGTCACTTCCACCAGTCTTTGCGCATCAGGCCAAGTTGAAAAAGACGTGCACAAATGTGACAAAAGGGATCCAAGAAGAGTCGATGGCACTCTAGGATGCTGACGCATACATGCGAAGGATGAAGGGTGTTTCTGGGAGCGGGAGAGTTGGTGGAGGGGGGTGGGCGGGGGACAGGGGAGAGTGAATGAACAGAAAGAAAAGAGGGAGAGAATCCAGCTTCTCCGTTTTAGTGCTCATCACAGTGTGAAAAAGTGAGTGAGGGCCCTTGCTGTCTTTGTCTCCATGCTAGCCTCTCTCTCTTGATTTAAGCCTTATCTGAGGTTTGGTGTCCTCTGGTGTACTGCCCATTCGTGACAGAGGCATACAGGCCTGCTAATAGTGTGTCAGGGCTGGCTGGGAGAATGCAGTGCTAGGAGGACTGAAAGAAAGTATACCTCATATCTGACAGCTTCTCGACATTTGATTGGAAATCCACCGTACCAACACATCTCCCCTGATAACCCTTCCCTGAGACGAGAGTCGCAGATCTACTTACACAATGTTCGCATGGATGGACCCGAGCCTATGGATTTCTGTCATGCTTTGCCATGGTGTTGATGAATGGTCTTGGCAGACACCCGTGGGCCATAAGCTATGCATACCCATTTCTAGTGTGCAGCTTTGAGGTGGCAGTTGTCCGTTTCACAGACGCACTGCATATCCTTGATCCCCAGCACAGAAGAAACAAGCAGGGAATGTTGAGTGATGTTAAGGCTGGCAGGTCTCATGCATTCCTTGTTAATTATAAGGTTACAGTATGTCTCTTTCTGTGATCACAACACCAAATCACCTGAATTAATTCTACTTTGTTATTATATTGGGACCAGCGTTCTCTCTCTCTCTCTCTCTCTCTCTCTCTCTCTCTCTCTCTCTCTCTTTCTCTCTCTCTCTAAATTTAAATGTAAGGGCTTTATTGGCATGAGAAACATATGTTTACATTGCCAAAGCAAGTGAAATAGATTTTTAAAAACACAGTGAACTTACAAAAGTTCCAAAGGATTAAAGACATTTCAAATGTCATATTATGTCTATATACAGTGTTGTAATGATCTCTCTCTCTCTCTGTGTCTCTCAATTCAATTTAAATGTAAATGTAAGGGCTTTATTGGCATGAGTAACATGTGTTTACATTGCCAAAGCAAGTGAAATAGATAATAAACACTTAGTGAAATAAACATTAAACATTACACCCACAAAAGTTCCAAAAGAAAAAAGACATTTCAAATGTCTATATACAGTGTTGCAACAATGTGCAAATAGTTAAAGTACAAAAGGGAAAATAAATAAACATACATATGGGTTGTATTTACAATTGTGTTTGTTCTTCGCTGGTTGCCAACAGGTCACAAATCTTGCTGCTGTGATTGCACCCAGCAGATATGGGAGTTTATCAAGATTGGATTTGTTTTCAAATTCTTTGTCGGTCTGTGTAATCTTAGGGAAATGTGTCTCTAATATTGTTAGGAAGTGCAGCTCAGTTTCCACCTCATTTTGTGGGCAGTGTGCACATAGCATAGCCTGTCTTCTCTTGAGAGCCAGGTCTACCTACGGTGGCTTTTCTCAATAGCAATGCTATGCTCACTGAGTCTGTACATAGTCAAAGCTTTCCTTAATTTTGGGTCAGTCACAGTGGTCAGGTATTCTGCCACTGTGTACTCTCTGTTTAGGGCCAAATAGCATTCTAGTTTGCTCTGTATTTTTATAAATTCTTTCCAATGTGTCAAGTAATTATATTTTTGTTTTCTCATGATTTGGTTGGGTCTAATTGTGTTGCTGTCCTGGGGCATTGTTATGGAAGTTTGGGAATTTTGCTCTGCATGCATTATTTGGTGTTTTCCGTTGTACATGGAGGATATTTTTGCAGAATTATGCATGCAGAGTCTCAATTTGGTGTTTGTCACCTTTTGTGAATTCTTGGTTGGTTAGTGGATCCCATACCTCACAACCATAAAGGATAATGGGTTCTATAACTGATTCAAGTATTTTTGGCCAGATCCTAATTGGTATGTCGAGTTTTATGTTCCTTTTGATGGCATAGAAGGCCCTTCTTGCCTTGTCTCTTAGATCGTTCACAGCTTTGTGGAAGTTACATGTGGCGCTGATGTTTAGGCCGAGTGCTCCAGGGCAGGTATTCCCAAACTGGGGTATTCAAGTATTCCCCAGGGGTACACGCAATGCCGTCGGACGCCAAATAAAAATGTGATTCACATTAATATATATATATATATATATATATTTTTTTAAAAACATTTTCTAACAGTCCATTTATATTTTTACAGGGCGGCCTATACATTTGGGTGAGGTTTTTTTCTCGCCTGAGTAGCCTTGTTTCACTGCCAAAAATAAAATTAAACCATCTAGTGTTCAGCGAAATTACAACACAATGTCAAATACAGGTAGCCTAGTCAAATAATTAACATCAAATCACTTTAACCGTTACTCTCTCGCGGGAATTCCACTAACGGTCCGTATGTAGCCAAACGTAGCTGCTGCTCATGATGGTATCTGTACTGATGGCGTAAAAGTCATGACAGGGAGACATAGTGGAGTAGTAACACACATGCAAGCAGTTGCTCCCGACACCACTTGAGTACACTGCAGCATCCACCGAGAGGCTCTTGCTGCCAAGGGAATGCCTGACAGCGTGAAAGACGTTTTGAACATTACAGTGAAAATGGTTCACTTTGTTAAAGCAAGGCCTCTGAACTCTCATGTATTTTCTGCACTATGCAATGACATGGGCAGCGACCATGTAACGCTTTTACAACATACAGAAGTGCGCTGGTTATCAATGGGCAAAGTATTGACACATTTTTTTAAATTGAGAGACGAGTTTAAAGTTTTCTTTACTGACCATAATTTTCACTTGTCTGACCGCTTGCATGATGACGAGTTTCTCACACGACTGGCCTATCTGGGTGACGTTTTTTCTCGCCTGAATGATCTGAATCTACGTTTATAGGTGACCAAATACTTATTTTCCACTATAATTTGCAAATACATTCATTAAAAATCCTACAATATGATTTTCTGGATTTTTTTTCTAATTTTGTCTGTCATAGTTTAAGTGTACCTATGATGAAAATTACAGGCCTCACTCATCTTTTTAAGTGGGAGAACTTGCACAATTGGTGGCTGACTAAATACTTTTTTTGCCCCACTGTACTTGCTGGAACGTGTGCTACGGGTGGGTGTTGTTATCGTGACCAGTGAACTGAGATAAGGAGGAGCTTTACCTAGCATAGACTTATAGATGACCTGGAGCCAGTGGGTCTGGCAACGAATATGTAGCGAGGGCCAGCCGACTAGAGCATACAGGTCGCAGTGGTGGGTGGTATAAGTGTGATTTGGTCGTGGAGAACATCCCATTGTTAAGTTTGTGAACAGGCCGTCGGTGGAGGGATACAACATTTAGGAAGGGAGGCTTCATATTGTTTGATTGGAGAGAAACAAGGCATTAAAGGTAGACTCATCGAAATGACATTGCCACGAGCAGCACCGCAGATATTGAGATGAGACAAGTTCTCATTTACAACTGCGACCTGGCCAAGATAAAGCAAAGAGGTGCGACAAAAACAACAACACAGAGTTACACATGGGATAAACAAATGTACAATAACACCATAGAAAAATCTGTATACAGTGTGTGCAATTGAAATAAGGAGGTAAGGCAATAAATAGGCCAATATTGGCAAAGTAATACAAATGTAGCAATTTACACTGGAGTGATATATGTGCAGATGAGGATGTGCAAGTAGAAATACTGGTGTGCAAAAGAGCAGAAAAACAAAAACAAATATGGGGATGAGGTAGGTAGTTGGTTGGATGGGCTGTTTACAGATGGGCTATGTACAGCTGCAGCGATTGGTAAGCTGCTCTGACAGCTGACGCTTAAAGTTAGTGAGGGAAATAAAAGTCTCCAACTTCAGTGATTTTTGCAATTCGTTCCAGTCATTGACAGCAGAGAACTGGAAGGAAAGGAGGCCAAAGACATGTTGGCTTTGGGGATGACCAGTGAAATATACCTGCTGGAGCACATGTTATGGGTGGGTGTTGCTATGGTGACCAGTGAGCTGAGATAAGGCAGAGCTATACCTAGCAAAGACTTATAGATGACCTGGAGCCAGTGAGTTTGGCGACGAATATGTGGCGAGGACCACCCAACAAGAGCAGTCAGGTCGCAGTGGTGGGTAGTATATTTGGCTTTGGTGACAAAACTGATGGCACTATGATAGACTGCATCCAATTTGCTCAGTAGAGTGTTGGAGGCTAATTTGTAAATGACATCGCCGAAGTCAAGGATAGTCAGTTTTATGAGGGTAAGTTTGGCAGCATGTGTGAAGGAGGCTTTGTTGCAAAATAGGAAGCAGATTCTAGATTTAACTTTGGATTGGTGATGCTTAATGTGAGTCTGGAAGGAGAGTTTACAGTCTAGCCAGACACCTAGGTATTTATAGTTGTCCACATATTCTAAGTCAGAACCTTCCAGTCGGGCGGGCGGGTGTGGGCAGCGATCGGTTGAAGAGCATGCATTTAGTTTTACTAGCATTTAAGAGCAGTTGGAGGCCACGGAAGGAGTCTTGTATGGCATTGAAGCTCATTTGGAGGTTTGTTAACACAGTGTCCAAAGAAGGGCCAGATGTGTACAGAATGTTGTCGTCTTCGTAGAGGTGGATCAAAGAATCACCCACAGCAAGAGCGACATCATTGATATATACAGAGAAAAGAATTGGCCCGAGAATTTAACCCTGTGGCACCCCCATAGAAACTGCCAGAGTTCCGGACAACAGGCCCTCCGATTTGACACACTGAACTCTGTCAGAGAAGTAGTTGGTGAACCAAGGGGCAGTCATTAGAGAAACCAAGGCTGTTGAGTCTGCCGATAAGAATACGGTGAGTCAATGGCCAGGTCGATGGCCAGGTCGATGAAGACAGCTGCACAGTATTGTCTTTTATCGATGGCGGTTATGATATCTTTTAGGACCTTGAGCGTGGCTGAGGTGCACACGTGACCAGCTCGGAAACCAGATTGCATGGAGAAGGTATGGTGGGATTCAAAATGGTCGGTGATCTGTTTGTTAACTTGGCTTTTGAAGACTTTAGAAAGGCGGGGCAGGATAGATATAGGTCTGTAACAGTTTGTGTTCAAATAGGGTGTCACCCCATTTGTAGAGGGGGATGACCGCGGCCGCATTCCAATCTTTAGGAATCTCAGACGATACGAAAGAGAGTTTGAACAGACTAGTAATAGGGGTTGCAACAATGGCGGCAGATAATTTTAGGAAGAGAGGTTCCAGATTATCTAGCCCAGCTGATTTGTAGGGGTCCAGATTTAGCATCTCTTTCAGAACATCAGCTGTCTGGATTTGGGTGAAGGGGAAGCGGGGGGGGGGACTTGAGCCAGTTGATGTGGTTGATGCAGAGCTTTCGGGGTAGCCAGGTGGAAAGCATGGCCAGCCGTTGAGAAATGCTTATTGAAATTCTCTATTACTGTGGAATTATCGGTGGTGACAGTGTTTCTTAGTCTCAGTGCAGTTGGCAGCTGGGAGTAGGTACTCTTATTCCCCATGGACTTTACAGTGTCCCAAAACCTTTTGGAATTAGTGCTGCAGGATGCAAATTTATGTTTGAAAAAGCTAACCTTTGCTTTCCTGACTGACTGTGTGTATTGGTTCCTGACTTCCCTGAAAATGTGCATATTGCGGGGACACAACAACTCTGTGTTTTTGTGCTGGTCAAGGACAGTCAAGTCTGGAGTAAACCAAGGGCTATATCTGTTCTTAGTTCTACGTTTTTTGAAAGGGGAACGCTTATTTAAGATGGTGAGGAAAGCACTTTTAAAGATCAACCAGGCATTCTCTACTGACGGGATGAGGTCAATATCCTTCCAGGATACCCAGGCCAGGTTGATTAGAAAGGCCTGCTCGCAGAACTGTTTTAAGGAGCATTTGACAGTGATGAGGGGTGGTCGTTTGACCACTGTCCCGTACGAATTTCTGTCGGTTGACATTTCCAGAACTGTGTTCTAGGATATTGAAATGGGATCCTTATGTGATTGTGGCTTTCAGTCTATTACTTTATCATTTTATATCCACTGCAAATCTCCCATTGTGTTATTATGGGTTCGTTTTGTGATTTCAAAAATCTTGACAGTTAAGAGCTAGGGGCTTGAGAGTTATTATGTGAAAGCAGAGTCATTCTGGGAAGTCAGTGCAATAGTATATTATTCAGTCCAAATTCTCCAGTAAGAGGGGATTTCTATGCAACATGTTAATTTGGATAGCCACTCTAGCTTTGCCATCGTGTGTGTTAGCAAGCTAGCAAGCAGGCTAGTTAGTGCTAGGTATCAACAGCCAATCCAGTAGGGGCTGGATTCTATAGTGAGCTTTGATTGGGCAATAGCGTTGTGATACAGCAGAATATTTGCATAAAGTTCACATTTTCCCCAACTTTGGTCCCGCCCTGTTCACGCTCCAGCAC
Organism: Oncorhynchus nerka; assembly: GCF_034236695.1. Classification (NCBI taxonomy): domain Eukaryota; kingdom Metazoa; phylum Chordata; class Actinopteri; order Salmoniformes; family Salmonidae; genus Oncorhynchus; species Oncorhynchus nerka. The sequence continues at coordinate 22,870,492 of NC_088404.1, read as the reverse complement.
CCGTGCTCACATAGGAAAGAATGGGGAATGTGCACGGCTCGCTCTCTCTGTATATCCCAGTTTCAGCTGGCCCACTCTCCAAGAACACAAACCACTGGCGTACACTGTACCAGGCACACGTCCACACAGTAATCACTGGACAATGTGAAAATCCCTGCATATTTCATCCCGTTTTATTGGAGTAGTGTTGTTGTTTCACCCCTCCCATTCCATATGTATGAGCCTTGGCCCCTTCCAAGTGCTGCTTTATCTGGGCCTAATTTATTACAGCTTCTATTTACATGCTAATGTCCTTTGTCTCTGCCAGTATCTGATGGCTGCTGTCCATGTCTTTTCATACCTCGGAAGGCTCGCAACTGATTGGTCGGTTATGAAGCCCTATCACACACATGCAGGGGAGAAAGCCTGTTGTTGAACTAAAGACAGAGAGGTCAATCACCCCAATTTAGCATGTGCAATTTCCGGGGAAATTACATGATTATTTTCAGACCATTTTTGTATGCAATCTATTGATAGCACTGAGAATAAATGAATAGAATTATATTTTTCTATGCCTTGTCTCAAAAGAAGGATAGAATTTATATTACCCTCTTTGGAGGAGGGTCACATCAAGTGTGTCTCTGCTGTCAACCTGAAACAGCCGCCTTTTGTATTTTGTGTTTAGCCGTGCTGAAAGAACGTTACTTTCCACTGGGCACAGATGTCAATTCATCGTCTGTTCCATGTTGATTCAATATCATTATGTTGAAACAACATTTATCCAACCAGTGTTTGCCCAGTGGGTTATATTTCAAATGTCATTGGTTTCAATGATTGTTGGTGCTGGAGGGTGGTCACATCAAATGTGTCTCTGTTGTCAGCCTGAGACAGCCACTATTTGGATTTGTGTTGAAAGATAGGTGTTCTGAAAGAAAGATGCTTATATTTCAAATGTCTTTGGTTTCAAAGATTGTTGGTGTATTACAGGCATGTGGATTTTCATAGGTAAGCATGCTGAAACACCAGTCTGACTGACGGTAAACATGTCATTAATTTGCTAAAAAATGTCTTGTATGTATTACAGTATGTAGCTAGTCTGTGTATGGACCCTAAAACGTCTGGTATAAATATTAGTTCAGAACCTATCTATGAACCTAAGCTATCATAGTTGTTGTATCAACTTCAAGTCTGAATGGCATTAATGAAGCCTATGGATTGAGTAGAATATAATAACTTTATTGTGCCAAGGATGCAAGTCCTATATACATGTAGTTAGTACCACGCATGAGATCCCCACGTTGTAGCCTGTACATTGAATATATTCACTGATCGTGTTCTCTTCCTTGACAAATAAAGGTGCGGTTCTATTCTTTGAATGATGCTGTGTCTGCATGTATGTATTACAATTATACACTTCAACAGTGTTTACCACTCCTGCTCCTGGGACATCAATGACTACACATTGTAACTATGCAATAGACTAGAAACATGATTTAAGTAAAGGCTGATTTGTAATTCATATATACAGAAAAAAAACAGTACACTACACTTCGTATTCGTGTCTAACTCCCTTCATCTGCATTCATCTGAGGACACAGGATATAGGTGTAGTATTTCAATGAGAACTTCATTTCAACCACTGGAGGATGTGAAACACTTTTTTGAACGTTCATTATCCAGGTGTTATAAATGCATAATAAATGCATTATGAATATTATAATTGTAATATTATATTATAAATATAAGTTCAATCTGTACTTCAATGCACATATGGTGTGCATAAAAAAAGAGGCAGAAAGACGAGGTGGGTAGAGATGTAGAAGACAGAAAGGGAAAGAGGTAACAGAGGAGCAGGGAAGACAGCATATGATTAATGAATTACAGTGCTACCCTAATATTCTCTCACTTCATCACAATTACATAGTGTCTCTAGCGGTGTCTCCTAACCAGCCTTGGGCTCCCAGTGGTGATGACGGGACTGGCTTCCTCTCTCACATCAAAACATACCTGCAGACGAGAGACAGATGGATATAGAGAGAGCATGATTAAGCCTTGTTTTTTTATTCTAACACGGTCAGTCATCATAATCATCAGGAGGTGAAATGCAAAACGGACCTTGGATAATTAACTCTTGGACTACTACATCTCTATGTGTATTTCAATGTAAAGCATCTCTTTAATAACAGTTCCTGTTGATCCGACCAAGTGTCATCTCAACTATGATGATGCTGTGTCAGCCAGTTCAGATGCGGGAGGGGTTCACCAACACAGCTGATATAACCTAGAGGAGAAAATTGAGAAAATAAGGTAGTTAGAAAGACTGTTCAACAGGAATCTGTGTGTGTGTAGTCTCATGCTGAAAAACAGACACATGAAGATAAATAGACATTTACATTACCAGATCATTGTGAATTACTAAAGTATAATATCCCTTATAACAAATCATGATAACTGTCACGATCCTCTTCCTGGAAATGACTGGACCAAAGCGCAGCGTGATGAGCGTACTTTTTATTTTAAATGAATGTCGCCAACAAAACAAGGAAACCACCGTGAAGCTTAACTTGGGCAATATTGCCACTAACAAAGATAACTACCCACAAATGCGAAAGGAAAAAGGCTGCCTAAGTATGATTCCCAATCAAAAACAACAATAGACAGCTGCCTCTGATTGAGAACCACACCCGGCCAAACACAAAGAAATAGAAAACAAAGAAACTAGAATGCCCACTCTAGTCACAATAGCATTGGATAGATAGGTACATGTGCATGTGTAGCATGTGACAATAGCAGGATCATATCAAGGATATCGTCACAAATGAATACATAAATACCACTTGAAGCTTGATGATAACTTGATCATTTGAATCAGCTGTGTAGTCAAATCAAATCAGATGTATTTATATAGCCCTTCGTACATCAGCTGATATCTCGAAGTGCTGTACAGAAACCCAGCCTAAAACCCCAAACAGCAAGCAATGCAGGTGTAGAAGCACGGTGGCTAGGAAAAACTCCCTAGAAAGGCCAAAACCTAGGAAGAAACCTAGAGAGGAACCAGGCTATGTGGGGTGGCCAGTCCTCTTCTGGCTGTGCCGGGTGGAGATTATAACAGAACATGGCCAAGATGTTCAAATGTTCATAAATGACCAGCATGGTCAAATAATAATAAGGCAGAACAGTTGAAACTGGAGCAGCAGCACAGCCAGGTGGACTGGGGACAGCAAGGAGTCATCATGTCAGGTAGTCCTGAGGCATGGTCCTACGGCTCAGGTCCTCCGAGAGAGAGAAAGAAAGAGAGAAAGAGAGAATTAGAGAGAGGACACTTAAATTCACACAGGACACCGAATAGGACAGGAGAAGTACTCCAGATATAACAAACTGACCCTAGCCCCCCGACAGATAAACTACTGCAGCATAAATACTGGAGGCTGAGACAGGAGGGGTCAGGAGACACTGTGGCCCCATCCGAGGACACCCCCGGACAGGGCCAAACAGGAAGGATATAACCCCACCCACTTTGACAAAGCACAGCCCCCACACCACTAGAGGGATATCTTCAACAACCAACTTACCATCCTGAGACAAGGCCAAGTATAGCCCACAAAGATCTCCGCCACGGCACAACCCAAGCGGGGGCGCCAACCCAGACAGGAAGATCACATCAGTGACTCAACCCACTCAAGTGACGCACCCCTCCTAGGGACGGTATGAAAGAGCCCCAGTAAGTGCAGTGTAGTGCGAAGGCAAAACAAAAATATGCACCCCTGTGAGTCCCCAGGGCCACTACTGAGAACCGCTGCTCTTCATTGGGACCTCTTAATCTGCAGACAGGCTTTCACAGCTCTCTGTATCTGAAGACAGAAAACCACAAGAAATAGACTTTATTATACTCAAATTAAACTTGAGTATAATGAATATGATCACTGAATATGATCTCTGTCCTCACTTCTAAGGACTGAAACTACACAAAAGTACCTGCTCTATCCAGAATAGCCTACTCTCTCACTTTGACAGCTGGGCCTGCAATCCTTTCACCCTCCCCCATGGCTGTTAGCTAGCTACCTAGATTCTCCCAGCCATCTGGACGATTGAAAACACGGCAGCAAAGTTTGTTTGTCACCAGAGAGGTTTAGAGCTTATTACTATTTGCCTGTGAATAATCAGACCTTCATACAAACTTGCTATGCTGAATTCTAGACGCACAATCGAAGGTGCTGCCATATCATGCCAGCACGCCCACAAGCGAGCCACTCAGGCGGAGAATGACACAGGGAAGAGGGCGAGGAACAAGATGGGAGTTACAATCCAGGCTATTTAACAAGTGGAAAGGGGGAAATTATTATTATTAACCCCGCAAATTAATTATATAAAAGCCCCTTAGATATTCTGTGTTTCGACAGCTGGAGGCATTTTGTTTTTCACAAGTGTCCTGTAACAGGCTGTGAATTCTGCAAACAATGTTTCTAGGATGGGCTTTTAGCTGAACTGTAACGTCTGCTCCTCCCCTCCAGCGTACGACGTCGCCAGAGCACTAACCACCGGTCCTGGGATTCATCATTATGCACACCTGCCACTCATCATTACGCGCACCTGTGAATCATTATGATCATTATGATTCACAGCTGGACTCCATTACCTTCATAATTTCCTCCCCTTTTTATGTCACTCTCCCAGGTTCACTCACCAGTTAGTATTGTTCTTGTGTATCGGTGTACTGCCTTTTGTTAGTGTCGTGTTCTTGGTTTTGTTGTTTTATTAAAACGTTTCACCTGCACCTACTTACGACTCACCGCCCATCATTACATGAACAATAGACTATTCAACCTTTACTACAGAATTGTCTAATAGCCGACCTAGGTGTGAAAACCCCCTCTCCCCAACTCGCAACATATAATTTGTATCGACCTTTCTAAGGCACTGCATCTCAGTGCAATAGGCATTACTACAGTCCCTGATTCGAATACAGGCTGTATCACATCCGACTGTGATTCCGAGTGCCATAAGGCGGTGCACAATTGGCCCAACGTCATCCGGGTTTGGCCAGGCTAGGCCGTCATTATAAATAAGAATTTGTTCTTACCTGACTTGCCTAGTTAAATAAAGGTTGAATTTGAAAAATTACTGCCATCAACCGCAGCGCAAATCAATAGGAGGTGAACAGTGGCTGGTGCTTAAAATATAGCTAACTTGTTATGCAAATGTTGCACCCTAACAGATGGAGAAAACCTACACCAGTCGAGCAATTCATTTCAACAATAATCTTCATTTTAATTTGACTTTACAAACAACAAGGTTTAATTGGAGTCTATTTCTTCAGAGCCTAGACCTATACAAAATAACTTGACTGGCTGATGATGCAGGTTCATAACTTAACTGGCTGATGCAGGTTCGATACCCGTGCCAGCCTCCACCGGGAGCCCTATGAGGTGGCTTTTGGTTTTAATCCTCCAATCCTCGAAATGTAATTATTGGCGGAGTGTGGCGTCATATTTTTCGATAAACTATAGGCCTACCGTAGATGACATGAGTCTCACTAGTATTGAGTAAAGTGCTGTTAAAAGTTGTTTAGGTCTTTATTTAAAGGGCATATTGAAGTTAGAAGCAATAGTGTTATACTGTTATAATCTCCACCCGGCACAGCCAGAAGAGGACTGGCCACCCCTCACAGCCTTTTCCCTCTCTAGATTTCTTCCAAGGTTCCGGCCTTTCTAGGGAGTTTTTCCTAGCCACCGTGCTTCTACATCTGCATTGCTTGCTGTTTGGGGTTTTAGGCTGAGTTTCTGTACAGCACTTTGTGACATCAGCTAATGTAAAAAGGGCTTTATAAATAAATTTGATTGATTGATTGAATAGGATTTGAAGCAAAAGCCTGCAACTATTTTAGCACTGTTTTGAGCTGCTCTGAGACATGCATGGGGACTGGTCTTGATAAATCGATTACATTTTTATTTTCACTTAATCTCCGTATTAAGTGAAAATAAAATCTCCGTATCGCCGGTATTGGTTAGAGTAGAATAAAAACATTTGGGTGCAGAAATGTTATGCTCTTAGTGTAACATTTATTTAACTAGACAAGTCAGTTAAGAAACAATACTTACTTACAAGGGAATTGAGGGAATTGAACCCCGGTCTCACATGTGCCCTGCCTCTTTAGCTAAATAGCCCATTACTGTACTGCAGACCGCCACTTAGAGTGCCATATTTTCTGTTCCATCCTAACGGAAACACAGAGGGTTTTTAGTTTTTCTTGGAATAAAAGCACCTTAATATTAATCAAATGAATTAAGCAAGTATCAGACAAAAGTTTGGACACACCTACACATTCCAGGATTTTTCTTAATTTTTACTATTTTCTACATTGTAGAATAATAGTGAAGACATCACAACTAACACATTTGGAATCAGTTAAGAACAAATTCTTATTTACAAGGACAGCCTACTCCTTCCTCCCCGTCTGGGAATTGAACCCCGGTCTCCCATGTGCCCGTATTCTCTAGTACAGCCATTATTGAAGGTACTTGAGGTCACCAAGAAAGTCAGGACATGGCCTGCTCTCCCTTATGTAAGGAATTAGGCACCTTCCTATGTTTACTACAGTATGTATTGTAGGCTATGTTTACTTGTCAGACTGCACAGTAGCCTAATAAACAAATGCAGGTAGCTTATATCTTCAAAATACTTTAAATGCTTTATTATCCAAATGTAAAGTATATACTGTACAGTACTGTATTTCTTCATCAGCATCTTTATGCTTTCGTTAATAAAATAATGATAAAAATACTCTTTCAAAATGCAGATGTTGATATAGTTATGGATCCATAACGAATTACTATGTGAGTAAATATCACTGAATTACAGAAATATTGGAACAAAGTTGTCTAATGAAGGCAAACAAATGGTTGCTTACTGGAAATTATGGCTATTGGCAGGGCTATATTTTGGCCTTTATTCAGATTACAATCGCTCACTGTCATTTTTTTAAATGAAATAATCTCCAAAATATCATTATATACAGCCTTCCAGCTGTGGACGTCTATTTCAGCACCGTTCCAGATTGTGACATCTGCTAAATAATCAAGTTAGGTTTCTCTAGAAATAAATCATTCTAAATAACAAACTGGATTTATTTACAAATTAGTGGTGAATGTCTCACACCATGTTCAAGAATGGCCTTTTTCTTCACTCACTCTAGGTTAAATGAAAACAAAATCTCCAAAATACCGTTACTTTTTAAACAAAGCCATCATTATTATTATTTATTTATTTATTTATTATTAATTAATTTAGAATTATATAAAATCCCCTTAGATATTCTCAGATTTTCTCACAGATCCTAATGGAAAATGCCCCTAAGATATTAATTAAATCTACCAATCCTCTAAATGTAATTATTGGCGGAGAGTCACGTCATTGAAAAAAATATTTTGGGATATAGTGTAGGCCTACCATAGGCGAAATGAGTCTTGGTTACACTACAATTAGGGTGTGGAAATGTTATGCTGTAGCCTACTCCCGACCGTCACGTTGTACAGCACAATATTATCCATTCCATCCGAGCAGAAACTGAGGGTTTCGATTTTCATTTTTCTCAGAATAGAAACACCATAATATTAATCAAACCAAATTTCTTAAAATCAATCCCATGTACTATGTTATTTCAAAAAATGTTTTAATTCTCTAGTAATGCCAATATGGGAGACTATCAAATGCTTCTCAAAGATGCCCTCTTGTGGTTAAACAAGCACTAACTCCCATTAACGTAAAAAAATGTCTGACAATTAAATAACATACCATAGAATGCTGCAGCAGCCCGCAAGGTGTGCTGCAGTGTGACGCAACTTTTAAAGGAGGAACCACTGTATGTGCTTGTTGGAATGGTAAATGTAATCTCATCAGCATGAAGTATAATCAGCGTCAAATATGCTGATGTTCAGTATTTCCCGATCCTTACAAAGGCAAGCAATGAAGAGGTGTGCGTGTGTGAGAGGTGATTAAACGTGTGTGTGCGTCCAAGAACGAAAAAGAGGATGAGAGTAAGTGAATAAACACATGTTGGGTTAACAGAGAGAAAGAGAGAGAGATGTTGGAGGCTGAGTCTAGTGAGTTCTTGGCAGCCTCTCCTCCCTAGTTCTCTGGGGTGAGTTTTATTGAGAGACCTGGTAGAACTCTTGGTTGCTTTTGGTTGCTGTTCACTTTATAAAAAAAATCCAAAACACACTGTACTCCTCCAGCCAATCACAGTCACCCATCACTAAGCTCAAAGAGCTGTTTTTAATTACCATGCAGACTTTTTGTACATCTAGTATTAACGTCTTTATGACTAACGAACAAACCATGGTATATCCTACTGCAAACATTACTACTATCACGCTACACTGTATGGGAGTTGGGCCCAATGTTTACAGTAGGGATATCACATTCTGCACTATTTCCAACAGGTCAGGATTAGACTCTTTTTCAATAATAGACTACAGCCAAGACATGTAGTCGATAGGGATGGGAGTACTTTTCTACACTGTCAGTTTGTTTATTCAAGTCCCCCTTCTCTACGTGGATATTCGTAATGTCGCCTTTGTGAGTGTTGTAGCATTTATGGAAGGATAGCATGCTAGCCTGTATGTACGCCTACCAAAAACTTTATTAGCATCCAAATATAACATGGCTGGCAGCACTTACGTTTGTGGTCGAACCGATTTATCTTTATGTGGAAAAATGTTTTTTTATGAGCTAATTTTGTGCGTGGAACTGGTTAATAGGCTCATTTTCAATAACAGATACTGAAGTAAGATACAATTAGTACACCTACCTTGGCCAACGTTAGCATTGCTTTTCAGTATGAGCTCTTCATTAGCAATATGCAGTAAAATGTCTTTCCTTAGGACTTGGCTTTTGCAATGTTTTTCCACCATGCAAATTGCTTTGTTGGTTGGCTATTAAAGTAAATGTTTGGACAACTGTGTGACAAAGAGTTTTGTCTACTCGGGAGCATTAAAAATGAGAAAAGAGAGGATATATAAATGTTTACCCCATGCTTTTGGATAAACATTTTATAATGTCTGTAATTAAAATAGTTCCCTTTTGATGTGTGGTTAAAATGTTGTTTAAATGGACTGGGAGTGAATGCCCATTTGTTCCTCTGTTTGTGACTGTGGACAGTTGTGCCCACATAATAGTACATCCTGCCATAATATCTCAAACAGGGGGAAAAACAGAGCACCTCTTGCATCATGTGTACTTTTTATGTTGGGAAAAAGACAGTGGTGGTTGTTGATGTTGCTTTAACTCATATGGTCTTATGTCCCTAAGGGGTTGTCAGTCATTCTTTACCATATCATGCCTCCCATACTCTGTGAATACACAATGCTGAAACACGATACATTACAACTATCAGCTGGATAAAGAGGACTCCTGGTGTGATGTCATGACACCTCATGTGACTAACACTAAGGTTAGGTCATCCTCAGCGTCACCCCCAAGCTAGTCCTACACCCACCTCTACCCAAACAGTCTCACTCCTGTTCAAGTTCATATGGCTGCAGAGAAACCTGAGAGCAATCTGCAGAGGTCATTTATCCCTCGTCAACATTTAGAAATCAACCATTACACGCATATTTCCCTAAACAAAATTAGATTGGGTGTCAAGCATATTCGTGACATCTCACACCAACTCACGTTATCCCCACTTCACATGACATTTGATGCATAGATATAGAACCCTGATATATTGTTGAAGGATGTACTCTCCTCAGACTGCTGCTATTAAGGACATTGTTTCTTTGTTCAGGACTGAGCATGCCCAGTGTAACCAGCCTGGCTCAGGTGTTGTGGAACTGCCGAGGGCTTGGCCTCTCTGTCTGAGAAGAGGGCACTATCTGGGTGTGTTAGGCTTGGGCAGTATACCGTATATACCGTTTACCGGGGTATTTGAAATTAGCCATGGGATGCTTTTTTAAACTATTTATTTGAAGTTTTTCAATACATTTGAATATTTGTAGGTATTTTTAAGTAAATACCTACAGTCAACTTGTGCAATGCATTAGGAGATAAAGCAGGTCTCGTTCTTATTTCACCTGTCACATTATTTTACATTATGAAGCTTACTTAGTTCTCCAGCACAGTTGAGCCAGTTAAGTTTGCGTTTTTTAAATAGCACAACAGGAGTTCAGCTGTGTATTGACAGGAGTTCTACAGTATATTGAAAGCCAACAGTGTATTTTTTGCTTCAATATAATGATCAAATAACTATAATTGCAACTATAATTTTCCTTCACAAAACAAACATTAGTGCAACACATTTGGCATAAAATATCTTTATTTTCATCAGATGACAAAAGAAGTGCAACACTATTTTGATGGTAGCCACACAAGTAAATGAGCTTACAATGCATTGCCATCATATTTCTAATGTTTAGGCCTATCACAGAAATAATGTTGCCAGCTACATCTCCTAATGTTTTGCTTAAAGTTAATCTTGCATTTTACTAGAGAAAAATAGACTGACTACACCGAGAAAAGTAGCCTACCAGAGAAAAGTAGCTTCACATCAGTCAGAGCGCTGTCTACTGATAGATTGTGTTTTGTCTGGCTTGAAAACGCAGAATTATACGTAAACACAACCCATAGTTTAACTTGCTATCTAAGTAAGTAGCTGAATTAATAAGATGATGGTGCATCTTATGGTGATAGCTTTATGCCGTGTTTGAGAGGGCAAAGCCCTTTGGATGAGTCATCTGTACAGCTGCCACTGCTATCTTGATTTCCTTGCATTTTTTCTCTTCTATGTTCTAGTAAGTCTTCTCCTCCCCCCTCTTCTCTGAGCAGAGCAGGCAGGCCCGTTACCCTAGCGACTCCACACAGACACAGCTTGTAGACATACTGCTGGAGAGCCAGTACTGCATGTATCAAAACTGTGTTCATTTGTACATTTCACATTCACTTGTCATTGTCGAAACTCATCAAAAATGACGGTAGCTCCTACCTATCTACACTACCAGTCAAAAGTTTGGACACACCTACTAATTGCAGGGTTTTTCTTTATTTTTATTATTTCTACATTGTAAAATAATGCGAAGACATCAAAACTATGAAATAACACATGGAATCATGTAGTATCCAGAAAAGTGTTAAACAAATCAAAATAGATTTGAGATTCTTCCAAGTGTGCTAAGCTGCCTTGATGACAGTTTTGCACACTCTTGGCATTCTCTCAACCAGCTTCATGAGGTAGTCACCTGGAATTACATTCCAATTAGCAGGTGTGCCTTGTTAAAAGTACATTTGTGGAATTGATTTCCTTCTTAATGCGTTTGTGCCAATCAGTTGTGTTGCGACAAGGTACGGGTGGTATACAGAAGGTAGCCCTAGTACATATTATGGCACCAGCCTCAGAAATTGCAGACCAAATAAATGCTTCACAGAGTTCAAGTAACAGACACATCTCAACATCAACTGTTCAGAGGAGACTGCATGAGTCAGGCCTTCATGGTCAAATTGCTGACACCAATAAGAAGAAGAGACTTGCTTGGGCAAGAAATATTAGCAATGGACATTAGACCAGTGAAAATCTGTCCTTTGGTCTAATGAGTCCAATTTTGAGATTTTTGGTTCCAACCGCCGTATCTTTGTGAGACGCAGTGTAGGTGAACGGATGATCTCCGCATTTATGTTTCCCACCATGAAGCATGGAGGAGGAGGTGTGATGGTGTGGGGGTGCTTTGCTGGTGACACTGTCAGTGATTTATTTAGAATTCAAGGCACACTTAATCAGCATGGCTACCACAGCATTCTGCAGCAATACGCCATCCCATCTGGTTTGCGCTTAGTGGGACTATAATTTGTTTTTCAACAGGACAATGACCCAACACACTTTCAGGCTGTGTAAGTTGAGATGTGTCTGTTACTTGAACTCTGTGAAGCATTTATTTGGCCTGCAATTTCTGAGTCTGCTAAATCCAATGAACTTATCCGCTGCAGCAGAGGTAATTCTGGGTCTTCATTTCTGTGGCGGTCCTCATGAGAGCCAGTTTCATCCTAGTGCATCCTTGCGACTGCACTTGAAGAAACTTTCAAAGTTCTTAACATTTTCCGTATTGACTGACCTTCATGTATTATAGTAATGATGGACTGTTGTTTCTTTTTGCTTATTTGAGTTGTTCTTGCCATAATATGGACTTGGTATTTCACCAAATAGGGCTATCTATTGTATACCACCCCTACCTAGTCACAACACAACTGATTGGCTCAAACGCATTAAGAACAAAATAAATTCCACAAATGACCTTTTATCAAGGCACACCTGTTAATTGGAATGTTTTCCAGGTGACTACCTCATGAAACTTGTTGAGAGAATGCCAAGAGTGTCCAAAGCTGTCATCAAGGCAAAGGGTGGCTACTTTGAAGAATATAAAATGTATTTGGATTTGTTAACACTTTTTTTTGGTTACTGCATGATTCCATATGTGTTATTTCATAGTTTGATATCTTATTCTACAATGTAGAAAATGGTAAAAATGAAGAAAAATCCTTGAATGAGTAGGTGTGTCCAAGCTTTTTACTGGTACTGTATGTATAGCTTTATGAGCTGGATTGCCTTTCTTTGCAATTTGTTTATTTTCTGGATACCACCCAACCCTAGTGTGTAGCCTCTCCGGGGGCGGTGAGAACCAGAGGCGGCCAGGTGTGTGTGAGGGCACGTGAGTTGTTGTCACTGCATGTAGACTTGACATGTCCTTGGCATTTCATTTTCTACTGTGAGACCGTTCAGGGTCTTATATCTTGGGCTCCACAGATGGCTTATGCATGCTCTAATGGCTGCTGTCACCGTATGATGGAGTGAGCATGGTGGAGGTAGCCAGTATCCCCTGCCCTCACCCACCTACCTCCCAACTGGGGATGGCTACACTCTAGTGGACCTCGCATGACTGAGCAGACCTATAGGCAGACGGTTCAGGTCAAATGCATCTGTCTTTGGAGAGAGCTACTGTTCTGGGTATTTAAAAATTAAGCAGATATTTTCCACATAAGAGTAGACAAAGTTCATTCTATTTAGGTTGGTCACATGGTTAACAATAAGGCTTTGTTCTCAGTGCTTTTTCTCATTCTACAGATGCTAATATCAAGTAACAGTATAATAATGTGTAGAAATTCCATCTGATGCTGAAGGAACAGATCTTTCAGTGCATCCAGAGTTTCTCCCATAATGTCCTCCACAGCTCCAGAAAATGTGGCTACAGTAGTGGGCCTGTGCTGATAGAAAGTGACTGGATTAGGAAGCTCTTGATCTCTCTCTCTCTCTCTCTGGCCTACCACTCATCAGGGATAAGAGGAGCTGACACACATCGTGTCGGAGACAGCCAAAGCTCTGACCCTGGTTCTCCCTGTGGCGAGAGAGAGAAACCAAGAGAGTGTGAGCGTGAGAGTGAGAGAACCCGAGAGAGTGAGAGAAACCGAGAGAGTAAGAGAAAAAGAGAGAGTGAAACAGAGAGAGAGGGAAACAGACTACACTCACTAAGCAGAAAGGAACATTACATCTCTTCGATAACAAAGACCAATCCGTTCGCTAGCTGCTCCAAATATCTTACAGCCACTTTCACTCTCTCCGTCTCTTATTCTCGCTCTTCTTTATTTATCACCAGTCTGTTCCCACCTTCAGCATTGGCAAGCAGTGTCAGAACTTCTTCCTTTGATTCTCTGTTAATTTTCCCCCAGAGCTGCACGTTACAGAAAGAGTGAGAAGTGTCATGCAGCACCCGCTTTAGGTTAAATATAGATTCTGTGGTTGGTGAGTCTGTCTGTTCCATGATCATTGAGGCTTTCACTGAGCATGTTTGATTTATACGCTGGGCTGGAAATAACCCTGGTCACAGATACAGTTGAGAAATAATATGAAGCTCATGTCTTCGTCAGTGCAGTGTCTTGGAATGCCTATTTTCATGCAGAGCTAATTCAATTCATTTGGTTGTTGTACATTTTACGTTTTTTTTTTTACTTTCACTTTTTACCCATTTTTATGAGTGTTTTTATTGAAATCACTCTTGATTTGTTTTGACTGCTGATGTATTTTATTTTAAATATACATATTTTTAATTTCACCTTTATTTAACCAGGTAGGCCAGTTGAGAACAAGTTCTCATTTACAACTGCGACCTGGCCAAGATAAAGCAAAGCAGTGCGACACAAACAACACATAGTTACACATGGGATAAACAAACTTACAGTCAATAACACAATGGAAAGGTATATATATAGTGTGTGCAAATGGAGTAAGATTAGGGAGGTAAGGCAATAAATAGGCCATAGTGGCGAAATAATTACAATTTAGCAATTGAACACCGGAGTGATAGATGTGCAGAAGATGAATGTGCAAGTAGAGATACTGGGGTGCAAAGGAGCAAAAAATAATAATAACAATATGGGGATAAGGTAGTTGGGTGGGCTATTTAGAGATGGTCTATGTACAGGTGCAATGATCGGTAACCTGCTCTGGCAGCTAATGCTTAAAGTTAGTGAGGGAGATATGTCTCCAGCTTCAGTGATTTTTGCAATTCATTCCAGTCATTGGCAGCGGAGAACTGGAAGGAAAGGTGGCCAAAGGAAGAGTTGGCTTTGGGGGTGACCAGTGAAATATAGCTGCTGGAACGTGTGCTACGGGTGGGTGCTGCTATGGTGACCAGTGAGCTGAGATAAGGCGGGGCTTTACCTAGCAAACTTATAGATGACCTGGAGCCAGTGGGTTTGGCGACGAATATGTAGCGAGGGCCAGCCAACGAGAGCATACAGGTCGCAGTGGTGGGTAGTATATGGGGCTTTGGTGACAAAACGGATGGCAGTGTGATAGACTACATCCAGTTTGCTGAGGAGAGTGTTGGAGGCTACTTTGTAAACGACATCGCCGAAGTCGAGGATCGGTAGGATAGTCAGTTTTACGAGGGTATTTTTGGCAGCATGAGTGAAGGATGCTTTGTTGTGAAATAGGAAGCCGATTCTAAGATTTCATTTTTGATTGTAGATGCTTAATGTGAGTCAGGAAGGAGAGTTTACAGTCTAACCAGACACCTAGGTATTAGTAGTTGTCCACATATTCTAAATCAGAGCCGTCCAGAGTAGTGATGCTAGATGGGCGGGCGGTGTGCAGGCAGCGAACGGTTGAAGAGCATGCATTTAGTTTTGCTTGCATTTAAGAGCAGTTGGAGGCCACGGAAGGAGTGTTGTATGGCATTGAAGCTTGTCTGGAGGTTTGTTAACACAGTGTCCAAAGAAGGGCCAGAAGTATACAGAATGGTGTCGTCTGCGTAAAGGTGGATCAGAGAATCACCAGCAGCAGGAGCGACATCATTGATGTTTACAGAGAAAAGCGTTGGCCCGAGAGACTGCCAGAGGTCCGGACAACAGGCCCTCCGATTTGACACACTGAACTCTATCTGATAAGTCGTTTGTGAACCAGGCGAGGCAGTCATTAGAGAAACCAAGGCTGTTGATTCTGCCGATAAGAATGCGGTGATTGACAGAGTCGAAAGCCTTGGCCAGGTCGATGAAGACGGCTGTACAGTATTGTCTTTTATCAATGGCTGTTATGATATTGTTTAGGACCTTGAGCGTGGCTGAGGTGCACCCATGACCAGCTCAGAAACCAGATTGCATAGCGGAGAAGGTACGGTGGGATTCGAAATGGTCGGTGATCTGTTTGTTAACTTGGCTTTTGAAGACTTTAGAAAGGCAGTGTAGGATAGATATACAGTGCCTTGCGAAAGTATTTGGCCCCCTTGAACTTTGCGACCTTTTGCCACATTTCAGGCTTCAAACATAAAGATATAAAACTGTATTTTTTTGTGAAGAATCAACAACAAGTGGGACACAATCATGAAGTGGAACGACATTTATTGGATATTTCAAACTTTTTTAACAAAACAAAAACGGAAAAATTGGGCGTGCAAAATTATTCAGCCCCTTTACTTTCAGTGCAGCAAACTCTCTCCAGAAGTTCAGTGAGGATCTCTGAATGATCCAATGTTGACCTAAATGACTAATGATGATAAATACAATCCACCTGTGTGTAATCAAGTCTCCGTATAAATGCACCTGCACTGTGATAGTGTCAGAGGTCCGTTAAAAGCGCAGAGAGCATCATGAAGAACAAGGAACACACCAGGCAGGTCCGAGATACTGTTGTGAAGATGTTTAAAGCCGGATTTGGATACAAAAAGATTTCCCAAGCTTTAAACATCCCAAGGAGCACTGTGCAAACGATAATATTGAAATGGAAGGAGTATCAGACCACTGCAAATCTATCAAGACCTGGCCGTCCCTCTAAACTTTCAGCTCATACAAGGAGAAGACTGATCAGAGATGCAGCCAAGAGGCCCATGATCACTCTGGATGAACTGCAGAGATCTACAGCTGAGGTGGGACACTCTGTCCATAGGACAACAATCAGTCGTATATTGCACAAATCTGGCCTTTATGGAAGAGTGGCAAGAAGAAAGCCATTTCTTAAAGATATCCATAAAAAGTGTCGTTTAAAGTTTGCCACAAGCCACCTGGGATACACACCAAACATGTGGAAGAAGGTGCTCTGGTCAGATGAAACCAAAATTGAACTTTTTGGCAACAATGCAAAACGTTATGTTTGGCGTAAAAGCAACACAGCTCATCACCCTTAACACACCATCCCCACTGTCAAACATGGTGGTGGCAGCATCATGGTTTGGGCCTGCTTTTCTTCAGCAGGGACAGGGAAGATGGTTCAAATTGATGGGAAGATGGATGGAGCCAAATACAGGACCATTCTGGAAGAAAACCTGATGGAGTCTGCAAAAGACCTGAGACTGGGACGGAGATTTGTCTTCCAACAAGACAATGATCCAAAACATAAAGCAAAATCTACAATGGAATGGTTCAAAAATAAACATATCCAGGTGTTAGAATGGCCAAGTCAAAGTCCAGACCTGAATCCAATCGAGAATCTGTGGAAAGAACTGAAAACTGCTGTTCACAAATGCTCTCCATCCAACCTCACTGAGCTCGAGCTGTTTTGCAAGGAGGGATGGGAAAAAAATTCAGTCTCTCGATGTGCAAAACTGATAGAGACATACCCCAAGCGACTTACAGCTGTAATCGCAGCAAAAGGTGGCGCTACAAAGTATTAACTTAAGGGGGCTGAATAATTTTGCACGCCCAATTTTTCAGTTTTTGATTTGTTAAAAAAGTTTGAAATATCCAATAAATGTCGTTCCACTTCATGATTGTGTCCCACTTGTTGTTGATTCTTCAGAAAAAAATACAGTTTTATATCTTTATGTTTGAAGCCTGAAATGTGGCAAAAGGTCGCAAAGTTCAAGGGGGCCGAATACTTTCGCAAGGCACTGTAGGTCTGTAACAGTTTGGGTCTAGAGTGTCACCCCGTTTGAAGAGGAGGATGACTGCTGCAGCTTTCCAATCTTTAGGAATCTCAGACGATAATAAAGTGAGGTTGAACAGGCTAGTCATAGGGGTTGCAACGTTTGTGGCAGATCATTTTAGAAAGAGAGTGTCCAGATTGTCTAGCCCAGCTGATTTGTAGGGGTCCAGATTTTGCAGCTCTTTCAGAACATCAGCTATCATGATTTAGGTGAAGGAGAAGTGTGGGGAGGCTTGGGCCAGTTGCTGTGGGGGGTGCAGAGCTGTTGGCCGGGGTAGGGGTAGCCAGGTGGAAAGCATGGCCAGTTGAAGAAAAATGCTTGTTGAAATTCTCGATTATCGTAGATTTATCGGTGGTGACAGTGTTTCCTAGCCTCAGTGCAGTGGGCAGCTGGGAAGAGGTGCTCTTATTCTCCATGGAATTTGCAGTGACCCAGAACTTTTTGGAATTTGTGCTACAGGATGCAAATTTCTGTTTGAAAAAGCTAGCCTTGGCTTTCCTAACTGCCTGTGTATATTGGTTCCTAACTTCCCTGAAAAGTTGCATATCGCGGGGTTCTACATTTTTTAAATTGTGCATGTTTATTTAAGATGGTGAGGAAAGCACTTTTAAAGAATAACCAGTCATCCTCTACTGACGGAATGAGGTCAATATCCTTCCAGGATACCCGGGCCAGGTCGATTAGAAAGGCCTCCTTGCTGAAGTGTTTTAGGGAGCGTTTGACAGTGATGAGGGGTGGTCGTTTGACAGCGGACCCATTACGATGCAGGCAATGAGGCTCTGATCGCTGAGATCCTGGTTGAAGACAGCAGAGGTGTATTTAGAGGGCACGTTGGTCAGAATGATAGCTATGAGGGTGCCCATGTTTACCTATTTAGGGTTGTACCTGGTAGGTTCCATGATAATTTGTGTGAGATTGAGGGCATCTAGCTTAGATTATAGGACGGCCTGGGTGTTAAGCATATCCCAGTTTAGGTCACCTAACAGTACTAACTCTGAAGATAGATGGGGGGCAATTAATTCACATATGGTGTCCAGGGCACAGCAGGGGGCTGAGTATGGTCTGTAACAAGCGGCAACAGTGAGAGTCTTATTCCTAGAAAGGTGGATTTTTAAAAGTAGAAGCTTGAACTCTTTGGGTACATACCTGGTTTGTAAGACAGAACTCTGCAGGCTATCTCTGCAGTAGATTGCAACTCCACCCCTTTTCGCAGTTGTATCTTGGCGGAAAATGTTGTAGTTGGGGATGGAAATTTCTACATTTTCGGTGGCCTTTCTAAGCCAGGATTCAGACACGGCTAGGACATCAGGGTTGGTGGAGTATGTTAAAGCAGTGAATAAAACATATTTAGGGAGTAGGCTTCTGATGTTGACATGCATGAAACCAAGGCTTTACGATTACAGAAGTCAACAAATGATAGCGCCTGTTGGGTAGGAGCGGAACTGGGGGCTTCAGGGCCTGGCTTCACCTCTACATCACCAGAGGAACAGAGGAGGAGTAGGATAAGGGTACGGCTAAAGGCTATATGAACTGGCCGTCTAGTGTGTTGGGGACAGAATAGAATGAGCAGATTTCTGGGCGTGGTAGAATAGATTCAAGGCATAATGTACAGACAAGGGTATGGTAGGATGTGAGTACAGTGGAGGTAAACCTAGGCGTTGAGTGACGATGAGAGAGGTTTAGTCTCTGGTGGGACAAGTTAAGCCAGGTGAGGTCTTCACGTGTGTGTGTTTGGACGAAAGGGCTATCTAAGGCATTTTGAGCGGGACTGAAGGCACTACGGTGAAATAAAACAGTAAAAACTAGCCAAGACAGCAGCAGACAATGTATATTGACATTAGAGAGAGGCATAAAGCAATCACAGGTGTTGATCAGGAAAGCTACGACAACAACGGGTAAATGGCGATGAATGGGCAGAGCGGGTCAGTTAGGTACATACAGGACCTGAGTTCGAGGTTGGGGCCGACAGGTAAACAGAATGTGGCACCGTGTTATTGAAACAGTCCAGGGGGCATTAGCTGTGTAGTCGAGTGATCATAGGGTCAAAACAGAAAACGCCTTAAGGTTCATTAATATTTTTCTAACTGTGATTGTAATGTCGCAAACCACTCTTTTGGAACTCAAAGCAAATCATATTTTTCTCATTGAACAACTATTTCAGCCTTGATTCAATTACTAAACCACAATCTCTGTTGTATCTGCCTCCTTTTGTGGCTCGCCCAATAAAGAGACATGTCAAGTCATTCAGCCAGAACCAGCTAATTTGGGAGTATAAGTGAGGATGGTATTGTAGTTGCTGTGATGTGCCCATTACAGCCTGAAAATACTGCTTTATTAACCACAATGTGTTATCTGTTATCCTCTACGATCAAATATTTTTTATCCACTTTCATTACATTGTGTCTTGTGGGGTGGTCAGTAATATACTCTAATAAAGGCCTACCGCTTGCTTTTTTTGCATTTACATCTGAACCCAAGAAAGGCAGAGAAAATAGGAATGTATATTTGTCAGAGCTCTCCTGCATGTTGTCCTATAACATCAATATAATTTATTCTGAGCTCATCCAGAGCAGAGTTGTGGTTTCATTTTTACCTGCGTTAATTGGTTAGCTTTATGATGATTGGCTAGCTGTCTGGTGATTGGCTAGCTGTCTGCTATGGTTATGTGTCAGGGCTGTGATCACTCTCTGAGCACAGCAGCCAAGGCCAGTAGACTACTGCCCACCTACATCTTCCTGCTGCCAAGGCTTCTGGAGATGAGAAGGAGGGAAAGAGAGGAGAGGGAGGGAGGGAGGGAAGAAAGGAAGAAGGAAGAATGGAGAGTGAGAGAGGAATGAAGTAAAGAGAGAGAGGGAGAGTGATGGGCAGAGAGAGAGTGAGAGAGAAAGATATACAGAAAGAGATGATGGAGAGAGAAATAGGAAGAGAAAAATAAAGACAAAGATGGAGGCTCTGGATGGAACATTCTCAAAGAGCAATGTTCCATCTGAAGTCCTTCACTCAGAGCTTTTTAAATAGCTGTTAAAAAATAAAATAATAATAAAGTTATTCCTAAATGTCTTCTTTATATTTTCTGATTAAGTGTAAAAAATAATGGAGCAAAATAATGTTTACTCTTGATTATTAATGGTCTTTGTCACCAGTACAATAAATTTTTCAGTATCTTTTGTCAATATTTCTGTGACCTTATTTGAGGGGGGTTTCTATTGAGTGCTCTGTAATGAGCCAGAGAAAATGGCTCTGATATTCTACCACACACTCTCTCACACACACACACACACACACACACACACACACACACACACACACACACACACACACACACACTGTCCCTGACAAGCTAATTATTATCTGTTTTGTCATTCATTTGTGAAACCTGCAAGGTTTTTATCCTTCACTTTACCTTGCGGTGTGATCGTGTGATCGTGTGATTGTTTGTGTGGGAGGGGTTGTCATATATTTATATGTTCATATATTATTTTTGTGTATAGACAATTTAATTCACTCTCATATTTATAACAAAAATAGCGATTATGAATGTCAAATTGCTTATTATCGGGTGGGATTTGATCTTAAAACCAATATAAAACATTTTATTATAATTTTTGTGTATTTTTTAGTCCCGAATGTTGTGATATCCAATTGGTAGTTAGTCTTGTCCCATCGCTGCAACTCCCGTACGGACTGGGGAGAGGCAAAGGTCGAGAGCCATGCGTCCTCCGAAACAAGACCCCACTTAACCGCTCTGCTTCTTGGCACAACACTCCCTTAACCCGGAAATCAGCCACACCAATGCATCAGAGGAAACACCGTACAGCTGGCGACCGTAGTCAGCATGCATGCGCCCGGCCCGTCACAAGGAGTCGCTAGAGCGCAATGGAGCAAGGTCATCCCGGCCGGCCAAACCCTCCCCTAACCCAGACGAAACTGGGCCAATTGTGCGCCGCCTCATGGGTCTCCCGGACCTGCGGCCAGCAGCGACACAGCCTGGGATCAATCCAGGGTCTATAGTGACACCTCTAGCACTGCAATACAGTGCCTTAGACCACTGTGCCACTCGGGAGGCCTTCAAACCAATATTACGCACTAAATGCTCCCTATAAACCTGCGTCAGCAATTCATTGTCACAACACAAGTCATCACTTTGTCTTTATTGAAGTGTGGCCAATAGAAACAGTGCTAATGTTACGTTGTCACTGAGATGCGGTGAAGCTTAACAAGACAAAACAACACAACAATGTTCAGTGAAACCCACTCTATGAAATGACCCCTCTGAGAGAAGTGAAAGCGATTTGCTTCTGACAGCACTATGACAGCAGATCTTCTTGGCTTAGATAATCAGAGCTCTTGTCTGCCTCCAAGCATAATCTGTGAAGAGGCTTACAGTGGTCTGATCTGCCAAACGGCATGGTAATGAGTGGGAATCCCAGGCAGAGGGCAAAGCTCTTTCAAATATTCAACAAGTGTTGTCAACCAACAGGCGACTGGGAATAGACAGCATGTGGCTCTGTAGAAATCCCAAATCCATGCAGTTTTTGTGGATCGTGCAGAATTATCATCAAACTCCAGGACCTCTGTCCTCTGTCTTTCCTCCCCCCTGCAAGCAAACTTGAATCAGCATCTTGTCTCAGCAGATTAGACATGTATTTCTCACACAGCCAAGCAGGACTCACACAGCCAAGCGGACAAGATAAATAGATAGGGAAACCGGAGGACTAGCATATAGGAGCTGTCACTGGTTAGATTTCAGGCCCTTACTTGTGGTTTCACTCAATAAATATTTCCAATTAAATGTTTTGACTTGTGTTTTCTGTTGTCATTACAGTGTTTTCATTTGGTCTCCATTACCCTTTCTCATCTTCTGCGAACGGTTTTGGCTAATATTGGTTACTAATGAAGACACATATTCAAATGTATTTCCGTTGGCCTGGTAATAAGGCACTTGAATGAATTGATATTGATTTAATTCTGATTCCACTGTTGATGGATGAGGAGCTAATGTGAGGTAACAACTCTATGAAGTCAGCACATTTTCAGGTGAGCATGACCTTTTGACCTGTTGGACCCTCTCAATCAAGTGTTGTACTGGCCTATGATTGGCATCTTCATGGCAAACACCGTATCAGCTCGGTTTACGATATTCACTCAAACTCAACACCGTAAGGATCTCCCATTGATGGACTGTTTATGTTTCTTAAGGCTTTCGGGTTGGTGTTAAACCACCTCCATCATACTTCAGGGAGAGAAACTGTAGCGCTCCAGCTAACGCAGCACATTCTCTACCCAGCGTTGTTCTACACAGCGATCCGCTTACCCGACACTAGAAGTTCACATTTCATCCATTCAAGAGCCTCTCTCCAGTTGGGGTGAGGGAAACATGTCGTTTTTACACTTTGAATTAGGCTCTTCAGGTTGCCATTAATTATTGTTAATGATGAGGGGCATTAATTGGCTCTAATTAAGGCACAAGGGGACAACATGGGAAAGGGGAGCCTCACTGACCCTCAAACCAGGGTCATCTGTCTTTGGCACAAAAAGGAACCATTTCCACAGGAGTGTGTGTGATTGTGGTTTCCTCAGAAGGAGCAGAGCAGATTATTGGAACATCAAATGAGAGTGTGCTAAAGAGGTGAAGTTTGAGAGCGGGGGAGACGGGGAGAGAGGAAGAGAGGTGCTGGAATGTAGCATTCTGTAAGGGGTCCTCTGTTGATTTTGTGATTATGGTTAATAAAGGCTGACCAACAGAACATAATCTGGCGTAACTCAAGGCATTTCAGTTTGAACAGTTTCCGGGGAAAAAACAGGAAAGGGGTCGGTGCATATGTATTCACATGTTTTGCTATGCAGCCCCTAAATAAGATATGGTGCAACCAATTACCTTCAGAAGTCGCATAATTAGTTAAATAAAGTCCACCTGTGTGCAATCTAAGTGTCACATGATCTGTCACATGATCTCAGTATATATACACCTGTTCTGAAAGGCCCCAGAGTCTGCAACACCACTAAGCAAGGGGCACTTGGCACCATGAAGACCAAAGAGCTCTTCAAACAGGTCAGGGACTAGGTTGTGGAGAAGTACAGATCAGGGCTGGGTTATAAAACAAAATATCCGAAACTTTGAACATCCCACGGAGCACCATTAAATCTATTATTAAAAAATGGAAAGAATATGACACCCCAACAAACCTGTCAAGAGAGGGTAGCCCATCCAAACTCACAGACCAGGCAAGAAGGGCATTAATCAGAGAGGCAACAAAGACACGAAAAATAACCCTGAAGGAACTGCAAAGCTCCACAGCAGAGTACCACACCAGCCATACATTCCACAGAATGTGGAATGTTTTAAGGAAGAGTGGCCAGAAAAAAAGGCTTTGCTTAAAGATAAAATTAAGCAAACACGTTTGGTCTTTGCCAAAAGGCATGTGGGAGACTCCCCAAACATATGGAAGAAGGTACCCTGGTCAGATGAGACTAAAATTGAGCTTTTTGGCCATCAAGGAAAATGCTATGTCTAGCCCAAACTCAACACCTCTCATCACCTAAATACAGGGAAATTCTTGAGGGAAACCTGTTTCAGTCTTCCAGACATTTGAGACTGGGACAGAGGTTCACCTTCCAGCAGGACAATGACCCTAATCATACTGCTAAAGCAACACTCGAGTGGTTTAAGGGGAAACTTTTAAATGTCTTGGAATGGCCTAGTCAAAGCTCAGACCTCAGTCCAATTGAGAACCTGTGGTATGACTGAAAGATTGCTGTACACCAGCTGAACCCATCCATCTTTAAGGAGCTGGAGCAGTTTTAGCTTGAAGAATGGGCAAAACTCCCAGTGGCTAGATGTGCCAAGCTTATAGAGACATACCCCAAGAGACTTGCAGCTGTAATTGCTGCAGAAGGTGGCTCTAGAAAGTATTGACTTTCGAGGGGTGAATAGTTATGCACGCTCAAGTTTTCAGTTTTTTTGTCTTATTTGTTTGTTTCACAAGAAAAAATATATTGCATCTTCAAAGTGGTAGGCATGTTGTGTAAATCAAATGATATAAACCCCCCCCCCCCCCCAAAAAAAATCAATTTTAATTCCAGGTTGTAAGGCAACAACATAGGAAAAATGCCAAGGGGGTGAACCCGTTCGCAAGCCACTGTAGGCTGAAATACTAATCAATATTAGTATAGAAAGGAAATAAAGTGCTTTTAAAGTTCAGCAGTGAGTACTTCATGTCATTTAATATTTTACCCAGATAACCATGGATGATGAATGTTGTAAGTCTCATGCAGAGTTATACTCTTTGATAGGTAATGTCCTGTCATGTGAAGTGATGCCGTGCCATCCTCTCTCATCTTCCCCTCTTCCTGGCCTTTGCCGCTCTGCTGGAAGCCCCCATGTTTTTATCTTCAATGTTTCACAGTCAATAAATGTCAGATTTTATCTCAACCAGATTCCTACCTCATCTCTAGTCCATTCCCAGAGTCTCCTGCGGGTTTCTCCATGACTGTCTCTTGGCAGATTCCATTTGCTCCCAAGTAATGGTGACGAAGGGGGTTCCATACCTTCCATACCAGGACCACCTGACGCTGTGGGTTGTGTCTGGACTGTAAGGAGGTTCAGCCATGATAAATGCTTTGATCTAGGCCACTGCTGTGGCTGACCCACTGAAGGTTTGAAAGTTTGACCCTGTAACCCCTCGGACCCTATGGCCTATGGTCACAACATGACTGCCCCAGCGTTGTATCTCGATACAACGATACCAGATTTTCCTTGGCAAAAAATAAAATGCAAAGCAGACTCAACTCTATGGTCCTTGTAAAACCTACTGTATTTAAAATAATGTGTGCTACAGCTTGCAAAATAAACAAATGTGCCTCTGGGTGATAATATAAGACTGTTTTTGCCAACATTGGGACCGTTTTCCTAAAGAAATCGTGACCGCTTCATGTTTTGTTTCCTTTGCTTCCTTACTTCCTAGCATTACGATACTAGTATCATTATAACACTACTGCCTAACATGCGAAACCATCGAGGAAACCTTGACCTGCTGTTGGTAGTCCACAACACATTTTATGGAAGTAAAATAGCCAGCCTCTTATCTTGTCATGGCTGCAAACAATCAGTGTTTTACTCACCAGGGTTCCATGCTTACTGAAAGCCAAAGACCAGAAGAAATCCGTCAGATAAGAAGAGAGAACACAGATTATCCAATAGTACATGACAGGCCAAAAAAGGGCTTTTGCATGTGCGGCATGCTAAAGGTTTTGGAGGTCATTCTGTGGTTTAAAGCGGTTGGTTCATATGGTTGGAGTTGTCTCCAATCTATTTGTGTGAAGGAAATCCATGATGAAAGTCCCCCGTTGGACGATCGATCTGGCTAGCGATGAAGATGAGAGAGAGGTCAGTCACGCCACTTCTCATTTCAAAGGATTGGTTCTATGGGGGGGTTGATCTGTCAGGCTGACTGGATCTGGCAGTGCCCCCAACTACAAACCAGTTGGGAGATTGGCTTCAGATGAATTTGTTAGGTGTTACATGTAGTAGATGGTACTCAAAGTAATGTTGAACGATGGTAGGTTCTAAATGACATATTCAGAAGTAAATGTGTGTGGGTTTTGAAAACCGGATTTTTCAAATGTTTTTAACGCTGCCTATTCCGGTCACCAAGCATAATCAATGGCACAGCACCTATCAATTCAGTGGCAGCACTCAAGAATCCTTTCTGGATTTAATTTTCTTACCGGTAGTTTCCACCCCAAGTGTTGAGAAGAAAGGCATTCAAAGCACCAGAAAATACTTTGTGTAAATTGGTCTATTTTGCACTTCATCTCAAAGGATATTTTCTTCACATGCCTGCCTCATAAAAGCAAAATTGTTTCAGTTCTGAACTGATTGAGCCTGAAATACAAAAGAAAAGCCCCATGCAACCTACCGGGTTGTGCTAAACCACTTATTTCAAGCTAAACTGGATTATAGACAAACGAGACAAAGCTGGAATTCCTTGGCTCGCATCATAATGGGGTTGTGGCAATCGGGTACCCCTCGCCGGGCCCCTATTTGAACTTGTGCTTTTGAAAAGGCGGACATTTTAACTGGAGGCATATTAGGGAGACGCACATGTTTGTTTACTTGTGAGATAATAGTGATGGTCCTCTAGTTATCCACCGCCGAAAGGTTAACCCTTGAGAGTTTTATTAGCAGGCTCTAATGCATTTCCAGTATGTTCAACTGATATCCTGTTTTGCAGGCAGTGAGGTTAGTCCATATACAAAAGATTTCAGAGGTCACAAATGTGTCAATATCATTAAAGGCTTTTTTCATGTCTGCCGTACTGCCCTAAGGTATTGGCCTGTACTTAACAGAGAAACATCAGAACATATACACACGTGAATAAAGAAAACTCCAACAAACATATGGATGTGGTTAGCGTGCTGGTGTTTGACAGTGTGCACCAAGGCTGGGGAGTGAGTTAGAGAGAGTTAGCATGACATACATTTGTGCCTGAGCCAGGTAGTTCACATGTGTTGGCCCTGGGCTAGAAAGCCATCAGCAGCACACAGGCAGCAGGAAAGACTCCCTGCCCTTCTGGAGGGTGGTCCCATCACAACAGGGATAAATCTGCCTGGCAGAGCCAGAGGCAGCCGTGCACAGCGAGCTCAGTCCTGCATAGTGGGGTGGTTGCGTGGCGTTCGTTACGTGGCTACAGTACCTCTTACTCTGGCTCCCTGCCAGCATCCTACAGCAGCTTCAGGCCGGGGTCTCCGTCTACATCCACATCATCTTATTTACAGTTTCTCCCGCTTGTTTCAATTTGAGAAGTGGCGGAGCTACTTTGCACTGTAATCTTTTTTCGAGTTGGATTTAGTGTGTGTAAAGCCCATGGTGAGATTTGTGGAGTTTTTCAAGCGGACAGCCGACAGGTTCCCGAGAAGTTTATAAGACAAAACTGTGGGACCTAACGGCAGGGTGATCTGGGATGTAGGGTGGCCACCAACAATACTGCTGATTTATATCTGTTGAAAAGCATGAAATGTCCCCGTCACCGCTATCCTTCTTTTATGCACGTCATATTTCAATCCAAAGCTGTGCCTCTTCTCTGTTACTTCATCCCCAAACTAAACCACATGAGAGACATATTTTAGGCTTTTAACTTCCCTTAAACATAGCAGGAACTCCTACAGCTGTTTACTTCTCAAATTCTTCCTTTTGAAAGATTATGAATTAAGAATTGAATTCGGGTACATCACTATCATCATTAGATGTGCAGTAGACCTGTTATAATAACCCTGTTTGTTCTATCCATTGCCTGTCATAAGAGCGTCCCAATGTTATCCTGCTCCCAGATCTGGTTATGCTGTCTTGCCAACTCCTGTGGTCATCTGGGACCAGGCTATCCAAAGGTCAGATCATCTTTAAAGTGAAAGCTCTACAGTAAGATATATTATTTGCTGAATACAAGCCCCAATGTAAAGGGGTGATGACATTGACCATAATCCCCTTCTTTCATCTGTTTATTTTAGTCATAAGCATGGCGAGTCCTTTGAACCGACCCAATGGCTAATCCTGTGGTCAGCTAAAACATACAGTACATGCCACATTCATCTGTCACTCACTCTTCCTTTATAGTCCTATGATACATAGCTGTGCTATTCACCTCGGTTCCAGGGGAAGTGGGCCCTTATTTCTTCCTGTCCTATAAGGCTGCTAACCTACTTTCCGTCTCTCTATGCCTCTGCTTACACATCAGCCCCTCTGTCTTAGAGTTTGTCCTTTCACAGACTCCTGACACAGATACCTTCAATTCGCCACAGCAAATAACACAGTGATATTGGTGTGGTGTTTATCAAGAGATGTAATACTGTAGTCAGTAATGCTGTAGGGAGGGTTTGACAGTGAAGAGGGGTGGTTGTTTGACCGCGGACCCATAACGGACACAGGCAATGATGCAGTGATCACTGAGTTCCTGGTTGAAAACAGCAGAGGTGTATTTGGAGGGCAAGTTGGTCAGGATGATATTTATGAGGGTGCCCATGTTTACGGATTTGGGGTTGTATCTGGTAGGTTCCTTGATCATTTGTGTGAGATTGAGGGCATCTAGTTTAGATTGTAGAACGGACGGGGTGTTAAGCATATCCCAGTGTAGGTCACCTAACATTACGAACTCTGAAGATAGATGGGGGGCAATTAATTCACATATTGATTGCCCCCCACATGAGCCTTTTGACAGTTGGTTTCGAATTAGCAAGAAACGTGGGATATGGATTGAACTGGTGACCTATCTGTTGCCAAGCAACATATTAACCTCTAGAACGGTGGTGGATTGTCTTCCTTTGGATATCATGTCCTGATTTGTCAAAAGTTTTGTTGTGGTTTTGATAGTGTTGCCCTTACACATTGTTTTAATAGGGATGATTCCCCTGAGCGAGGGAGTCTAAGGTAAAGGAATCTTGCTCTGGAGCTGTATGGTAGCATAGCCTACATCAACAGGCTTACTCGCAAAATTAGTACCACATGGCTGAATACATGTTTAATACATGTCTTTTAAATCTCTGGAACTGTCTCTATTTTCCCCCAGCATATGCGGCTTGGCATAATCAACAGCATTTTCCAAGAAGCATTGTGAATAAATTTAGCTCCAACATACCGAAGGCCTATTTCAAGGCAATGACTAGGAAAGCATTGTTGCTGAACAATTTGTGCCTTCACTGAAGAATGGCTGAAAGGCCTAAGAGAGGAAGAGTCTCGGGCTGGCTCTGTCTTTCTCTTCCGTCATTATTTTCCTCTCAGCGTCTGTAGCCTGCCACTGGGTACACAGTTAAACTACCAGGTCCTTCTGACATGAGGCCTACTCCATGGGGGCCTAGCCGGCCCACAAAACCATACCAGGGGAAAAGGAAAGAGACTAAATGCCGGAATCCATCAAGATTTGATCACTGTCAATAGTCCTACATCTATTGATCCGATGATCATCTCGTAGCTACTCTGACACCACGCCAGTTTATATTTGGTAGCAGAATCTCAACTCCATGTTTATTCGAAGAATTATGACGTCTTCAACATGTAGATTTGCAACATTTATTTCTGTAATTTACTAGATACAGTTCATAAATAAAGTCGCTATACTAACTACACATTTGGAATGAAGTGATGTTATGTTATAAAGCTACCAATCGGGTTATGGTTGATACGATGATACGATATACTTTATTGTCTATTTACATGGAAATTCATTTTGTGATGTCAGCAATCAAGTACACAAACACAACATATTACCTTCAGTACGGAAAACTGGAAAGTTAGTACACAAGTCACACATTTACATTTTCACATATTCAAAGTTTCTGCGGCCTACTGTCCGACCGTGTGTTTGGCCTGCATCTGTCCTATATCCCACTGTTCAGCAGTCTGGTAGCTGATGGAATGAAACTTGCCTTGTTCCTTTTCTTACTGAACAGTGGGACCCTTAATCTCCTTCCGGAGGGGCAGCAAGCTTGTGCGTGGGGTCTTCTATGATGCGCTTGGCCTTGTCCCTTGCCCATTTCTCATAGAAGCCCTGAAGCCCCCTGCACTGCAACCGGCACAGCTAGGACCCCATGTTCACAGTCCGACTGAGGATACTCTTATTAGCCACTGTGATCTATTTGGCACGGAAAGATGGAAGAGGGGACATCAAATGGACTTAACAGGATTTTCAGCTATACACTAGCCATGGCTATTCATTTAATGGTAAAGAAGGGTTGTGTGTATATTACCAAAGGAATAATGTACAGCACATGGGGAATAAATACTCAATTATGTGTAAGCCTGTAATCTTGAGATCTGTAAGGAATGATATGAATTAAAGACAATTGCAATGATTTTGCCTTTTGGTGGGCCGTCATTGTAAATAAGAATTAGTTCTTAACTGATTTGTCTAGTTAAATAAAGGTTAAATACATGAAATAAATGAAAACGTTGCAGGGCTTTTTGCTGGACAGTTAATCAAATGGCGATGCGGAAAATGTAGATGGACCCCTTTATTATTTATTTATCTGAATTATTTTGTACTGGCTCGATGCACTCTCACTAGACTACCCATACACTCACACATACTACACTGACACTCCAACACACACACACACACACACTACATACTGTACGCTCTCACACACACAAAACACACATGCATGTTGATGCCACACACACCCAAACTCACACATAGAAACACTGTCACACACCAAAAACGCTGCTGCTACTCTGTTTATTATTTATCCTGATTGCCTGATTATCCCGCTACCTACATGTACATGTACATACTGTACTACCTCAACTACCTCGTACCCCTGCACATTGACTTGGTACTGGTGCTCCTTGTATGTATCCTGTTAATAGTTTTTTTCCCTTTTTTTATTTTGCATATATTTGTCCATATTTTTAACTCTGCACTGTTGGGAATGGGCTCATAAGTAAGCATTTCACTGTAAAGTCTACATATGTTGTATTCGGCGCATGTGACCAATAACATTTGATTTGATTTGCTTCATAATGTCCCTATCCTCTACATTGAATCTCTATGGGGAAATCAGTCAATTGCTCGGACATGAAATGCATGTACTGAATGCTAGCCTCATTGTTGTGTACTGTACCAGTATGAGATCATCCTCTCTTGAATACAGAGCACCACTGCAGGGCACAAATGGATGTTGCCCTGCATGTATTAGCTGACAATATTTTGGAAGGGAAGCCATAAAGATTTCTTAGCAGGAGTGTGACTTCCAAAATAAACCCCATAAGAAAGACTAGTTGATCCTACAGCAGGAACAGTTCTATTGGGAACAATATAGGCCAGGTTTTTTTCTGCACTCCCACCAACGTGCACAAGTTTCAAACACTCAATACTTCATAATCATTTCCATGCAGGAGTTTCAGAAAGTGTTTAATATCGAGCCTGCATTATGATGAATAGGACTGTCTATTGGCCTGTATTCTGGTGTTTATTTAGTCATGTCTAAGGCCAGGTGCGTGAGGAGAAAGATAACACAGAATAAGGGAATGCTATGATGTAAGACCACATTTGCTCAGCAACAGTCAATGAATCCAGTATAGCCGTGATTATTTTGGCTTGAATCAAAGACAAAGTCACAGGGCATTTTTCCCCTTTCTTTTTGGATTTGTTTGGTTTATAAGCCCCAGCAACAAAGGCATTCACGGTTAACTGATATCTTCCTGTTCATGGGTATTCAAAACCCCACATCACAGCCAAAACATAACAATAAAATCAATTGTAGTTGACTTTCCTTGCAATGCATTCTAAATCTGCAGTCTAACACTTGGCTGGACAAATAGTGCATGAACACAGCTTTTGTTCCAGACAACGTTACATAACAGACTCTTGCGTTTTTTTCTTCTAAATTACATTAAATCTTATGCTCGATTTACCAACATGGCCTGGATCAAAGTCAAATGCCAAGAGTCAGAAAAATCACCAACCAACCAGAAAACTACTTTGGCCCTAGCGTCTCATAATATTTTTTCTTGCCTTTGCTGCTAGCTTTCCAGTCGATTGCCGTTCCTCCTAGTTTCAGCTCTGTTGTTGTTTTCTCTCTTCTAGAGGAGGAACGTCCACCTGCTGTTGAGTGTGTTGCTGTTGGCTGCCTGGGGGGCTGTTCTGCTGGCCTACCGCCTCTACTGGATGGGCAACAAACCGCCCAACTTCTCCAACTCAGACAACCCAGCGGGGGACTCCCCATCCCTCCTCACTCGGACTCTAACCTTCCTCTATCTGCCCGCCGTCAACATGTGGCTTCTCTTGTGCCCAAACACCCTGAGCTTCGATTGGTCCATGGACGCCCTGCCTCTGATCAGAAGCATCGCCGATTGGAGGAACCTTCATACTTTGGCCTTCTATGTGGGACTGCTCCTTCTGGCTTGGTTTGGGCTTCGCACCCGCCAGGTCAAGGGCAAGGAGACCAACGGAAAAGCCCATCATGTAACCAACGGGAACGGGAGGTCCCACACCAATGGACACAGTTGCCACCACCCCGATGTTCCCAACCACACAAACTCTGAAACAGAGCCTCACACTGCAAGTGCACAGAACGGTACCAAAAAGCACTACGTCACCAGGACTCCACTGCCCACCACTGAAAACGTAGTGGTGTTCTCCTTGGGCCTATTGGCCGTCCCTTTCCTCCCTGCCACCAACCTGTTCTTCTACGTGGGCTTTGTGATAGCAGAGAGGGTACTGTACATCCCCAGTATGGGCTTCTGTCTGCTGCTGGCGGTGGGGCTGAGGGCCCTGTACGTACGGCTGAGGTGGAGCTCCTCCAGGACTGTGGTGGTGTACTGTAGCGTTACCCTGGTCCTACTGTTTGGGGTTAAAACAGTGCTGAGGAACCAAGACTGGCAGAACGAGGAGATGCTCTACAAGTCAGGAATATACTTTAACCCTGCTAAAGGTAATACACAGACAGATCGACACATAGAGACACACTCACACACTCACACAACATCTCAGACTGTGACGTTTGCATAGCCTGAGTGTGCTTTAAAAGGTGTTCAACAGGCTAGTGTGTGTCATGTCAGATGAGCTTTCATGACTTCTGCACTGAATAATGTAGCTTAGAGCTGCCTGAAAAAGATCCTACTTAGACAACCTTCTTCACTTTAACATTCTCACATAATATATTTACAGGTTGACTGTATGACCTAAAGTAGCATCACGTTAAGTGATAGCTACTTCCTGGGATTGAACGAAAGTGTGATTTTCAAGATGTACCCTGAGATGTAATACAAAAAGAAAAACATAAGTCAGTTAAGAACAAATTCTTATTTACAATGACGGCCTACCCCGGACAATGCTGGGCCAATTGTGTGCTGCACTATGGGATTCCCAATCACGGCCAGTTGTGAATTGAACCAGGGTCTGTAGTGACACCTCTTGCACTGAGATGCAGTGCCTTAGACTGCTGCACCACTCGGGAGCTCATGAGGAATCATGAGTGTTAAGCGCTACCTGTTAAATTGTTTACAGTATGTCTACTTCCAGACAGTTTATCCTCTCCAGGCAGTATATCATGGCTGAAGGACCTTTCAACACAAGGCCTCCATTGTAAACCTACTAAATCCCTCACTATGGGCAGACTACAGTTTCTCTCCTTTTTACTTTTGGACGGCATCTTCACTGACATCCCTGCTTGACTGGCAATGAGGGGAAACTAGAATACTTGAATATTCAAACATTCAAATTGAGGTTCATCCAAAGATAATACTGAATAACTGGTAGTGTACTAGTGTTATTCTTGAGATAGTGATCCCGGGCTAGGGACAGAGGTAACGGCAGGACATGTTGCGGCAGAGCTGGGACATGACAGCTGTTGATCCTGCCAACACAGAGCAGAGCAGCAGCTACGTTCCTTCCCTGGCACACTGTCCTCATACCATTTGTGAGTCTGAAATAGTGACACGCTCGTTAACCATTGAGAATGAGTTCTGTGAGAAAACACAGTAAAAGAGACCTAACAAATTCACAGTGGATGGTAACACCACTTAGAGCATTTTCTGTTCTAGCATATTTATTTTAAAATGTTTAATATTGTGTTTACAATAAAGTTCTTGTCTTTTTTTCTCTGCATGGCTTTGCTAATATTGAATTTGAGACTTTTGGGATATCTGGCTCAGACGCCTTAACTAATAAATAATGCACAGCTCAAAGGAGCCTTTGGCATATGTGAGCACTCGATACATTTGAATGAAATGCTACACAGGTAACCCGGTAACTACTATAAGCTCTATTTGACTTTCCCCTCCTATACAGCCATCAGGAGAACAAGAAGAAACCGTGTCTAAGGGGATGATTCTTCTCTGTCAGGCCTGTTCACAGTGCTCATACTGTTGCCCCAGTGTGCCCTGGCTTCAGCTGTACTGTATGTAGACACAGTTAAATAGTGTATAAGAGCATAAGCCCATATGTATACATGATGGATTCCAACTGCCCATACTAAGCTGTATGGATTTAGTTTTCAAGCTAAAATATTGAAGGGAAACACTATTCAGTCAATTTGGTTGTCAGGCTATGTGCATTTTCCTCTATATGTGAGTTAAAGCAGTAATCGATGTAGATGTATTTCCCAAGGAAAATAGAATATACAATTACCACTTGACAACTGAAAATTGCCTACCAGATTCATTCCTATAATTTTCACTATTATGACATTTCAAGACCCAATTTACCTGTCAATTAATCTGCAATCCATTTTACAGTATTGCCATTAATCTACTATGGAGTGTCAGGGGGAGCCATTGTTTTCTTCCTTTTCTGTTAGGGAATAATTGGGCTCTTTGACACACTAACTCCCAGGTGCGCCATCAACTCTCTCTGTCCTCACTCTAAGCCCAATAGTTCAGTAGCAGCAGATATACCCTCTGTTTTAGCCTGCACAATGTCCTCTGAGGAGGGTCAAAACCAGCCTGGTCCCAGATCAGTTTGTACTGTCTTACCAACTCTATACATAGCCTATGTTCATTGTTTGACTTGACATTTGACGTGACCAGGCAAGACAGTACAAATAGATCTGGGACCAGGCTCGATAACAAACCGTAAACCCAGGAAGTGATAGTGTGTCCAAAAGGGACGGGCAGCCATGTTGGTTGACCATGTTAACCTTAATGACTTTATTCCTCCCTCTATCAGCATGGGGCAACCTTGGGAATGTCCTGAAGAACCAGGGCAAGATGGCGGAGGCAGAGCAGGCATACAGGAATGCCCTCTACTACCGTAGGAACATGGCAGACATGCTGTATAACCTGTGAGTGTCTATAGACTCTGTATGCATACATGAGCAGGACTGTCTCTCCTTACACACACACACACACACCAGATGGGATGGTCCATTTTTTGCCTCGAGGGGGAAGAAAGGGCCCGATGTGTTAGAAATACAGGGCCGATTTCTGGTCCCAGTCTGTCCCGGCACACACGACTGTCTAATGATCAGTGGTCTTCACAGAGAGGTAATGGTGCTTTGTATTCCCCCGGGTGCTGTTTCTGTGACAGTAGGTTATTAATCATGCTGTGTCAGCCTGAGGGGAGGACAACAGGAAGCACACAGTCAATACTCAACACTAGCCCCAAGGGCTTTAGATGTTACTCAACAGATCCATTTACAGAATTAGATTGTTTAGAACAGAACTAGAGATTTGGTAGCACTTCATTTTACAGTACTGTATTTACTAGGAAACTGTATTACATTTAGTTGTCTTATGTTGTGTTATTCAGTCTTAACAGACACACACTTCTGTTGAGATTTGTAGCCATGAGAGTCCCTAACTTTCTCTGTTACAGTGGTTTGCTGCTACAAGAAAACAACAAGTTCTCTGAGGCGCTCCACTACTATAAACTGGCCATTGGGAGCAGGCCAACTCTGGCTTGTAAGTACCGCTCCTCTTTTTATTGACCATTTCAAACTCTTGTGTTTGCACAGCGCAGGTGTCCAGACATCTGCCAATGGGTGAGGGAGGGCACAGACAAGCTTGCTCCATTACTGGATGAATGATTGAGTGTTCAAGGACCACTCATGTCAATAGATTCAATTATTACACAATTGGATTTATTATGAATCCCTCTCTCCCTCTCCCCTTTCTCCATCTCTCCCTTTCTCCCTCTCTCCTCTCTCCCTATCTCTCCCTTTCTCCCTCTCTCCCTTTCTCCATCTCTCCCTTTCTCCCTCTCTCCCTTTCTCCCTCTCTCCTCTTTCCCTCTCCCCCTTTCTCCCTCTCTCCCTTTCTCCCTCTCTCCTCTTTCCCTCTCCCCCTTTCTCCCTCTCTCCCTTTCTCCATCTTTCCCTTTCTCCCTCCCTCTTCTCTCCCTCTCTCCATCTCCCTTTCTCCCTCTCTCCTCTCTCCCTTTCTCCCTCTCCCCCTTTCTCCATCTCTCCCTTTCTCCCTCTCTCCCTCTCTCCCTCTCCATCTCCCTTTCTCCCCCTTTCTCCATCTCTCCCTTTCTCCCTCTCTCCTCTCTCCCTTTCTCCCTCTCTCCCTTTCTCCCCTCTCTCCCTTTCTCCATCTCTCCCTTTCTCCCTCTCTCCTCTCTCCCTTTCTCCCGCTCTCCCTTTCTCCCTCTCCCCCTTTCTCCATCTCTCCCTTTCTCCCTCTCTCCCTCTCTCCCTCTCTCCCTCTCCCCCTTTCTCCATCTCTCCCTTTCTCCCTCTCTCCTCTCTCCCTTTCTCCTCTCTCCCTTTCTCCATCTCTCCCTTTCTCCCTCTCTCCCTTTCTCCCTCTCTCCCTTTCTCCCTCTCCCCCTTTCTCCCTCTCTCCTTTTCTCCATCTCTCCCTCTCTCCCTTTCTCCCTCTCCCCCTTTCTCCCTCTCTCCCTTTCTCCATCTCTCCCTTTCTCCCTCTCTCCCTTTCTCCCTCTCCCCCTTTCTCCCTCTCCCTTTCTCCCTGTCTCCTCTCTCCCTTTCTCCATCTCTCCCTTTCTCCCTCTCTCCCTCTCTCCCTCTCCCCCTTTCTCCTTCTCTCCCTTTCTCCCTCTCTCCCTTTCTCCATCTCTCCCTTTCTCCCTCTCTCCCTCTCCCCCTCTCTCCCTTTCTCCCTCTCTCCCTCTCTCCCTTTCTCCATCTCTCCCTTTCTCCCTCTCTCCCTCTCCCCTTTCTCCATCTCTCCCTTTCTCCCTCTCTCCTCTCTCCCTTTCTCCCTCTCTCCCTTTCTCCCTCTCTCCCTTTCTCCCTCTCTCCCTTTCTCCCTTTCTCCCTCTCCCCCTTTCTCCCTCTCTCCCTTTCTCCATCTCTCCCTTTCTCCCTCTCTCCCTTTCTCCCTTTCTCCCTCTCCCCCTTTCTCCATCTCTCCCTTTCTCCCTCTCTCCTTTCTCCCTCTCCCCCTTTCTCCATCTCTCCCTCTCTCCTCTCCCCCTTTCTCCATCTCTCCCTTTCCCCCTCTCTCCATTTCTCCCTCTCTCCTCTCTCCTCTCTCCCTTTCTCCCTCTCTCCATTTCTCCATTTCTCCCTCTCTCCCCTTCTCTCCTTATCCCCTAATGGTGGTAGTTTTTTCTTGAGTCTTACCTTGAGGAAACTCTTTCAAACATGCTTCCTGCTAGCTCATTACTGTATCAGTAAGGTTCAGCTGTCACACTGCCTGGTTAGCAGAAGTCACTCTCATCCTCCACTGGTCATGTGCTAAATTATTCCCCTATAGTTTTCTATATTAACCGATCACCGCCAAGCGGTGGAGACCTTTCCTTTGTCTCCCAAAGTGTAATTAATAATTATGAATGTAATCAGATGATGATCACACTTTGTAGTTCTCGTTCATTATGCAATGATCCTATCTGTTACTGCCGATAACTAAATTAATGAGTTACCTAAAGCGGTGGTGGGGGGTATTGGAGGTGAAGGTATGAGAATCAGTCAGATAATAAAAGTCATTTGTCAAGGTTGTACCATAATTCAATGTGTTTAGCTGGCAGCTGGTACAACGTAGAATCTGTTCATGAACAATTCCAAAGTGGCAGCTTCATGATGATACTCTAATGATATCCAGTTCCATTCCTACTGTTCTCTCTTTCAGACACACATCCTTTATGGAAACTGTCTTCAGAAACACTCTAGCCAGGGGGATATATGCAATTTATTCCTACAAAAGGATTGTTGATTAGAGCAGTTCACTTTGGATGGATGAAGGACAGAGAGAACTGAGGATAGGGACTAGGTCGAACTTTAGTCTAGCATACAGTTCATCTTGGCATGCCGATGTATACAGTATTGGTGGAGCCACGACCACCCCATACACTCCCTTCCACGAGTGTTGAATATGTATTGTTACCCCATGGATGTGGCAGCCAATTGATCATCAGTGGCTAGCCAATTTATTCAGAAATAATTTTCATAATGACTAGTTTCAGCCCCATAGAGCCTAATTACTCTCTGGCTGCATGTTGATCACGTAATGGATCACCTATATGTCTCTCGTTCCCCCCTGCAGCCGCCTACTTGAACACTGGGATTGTCCTGATGAACCAGGGGCGACTGGACGAAGCCAAGAGGACCTTCCTAACCTGCGCCGAAATCCCTGACGAGAACCTGAAGGACCCCCACACACACAAGAGCTCTGTCACCAGCTGCCTGTACAACCTGGGAAAGCTGCTCCATGAGCAGGGGCACCAGGAGGTAGGATAGGGGAGCAGACAGGGGTGCACATACACACACACACACACACACACACATACACAGGGAGACACACACCAAACGTATTCACAGGAACACACACACTAATCATATACAAGCAGGTCGAAAAGTGCATCCGTTCTGAGATTGTGGAAATTGTCAGGAGAAAAGCTCCACCACCCACTGACCTTCTACACTAGTATACCCACTAATTAACCGAACGTAGCAGGCGTAAAAGAAAACGCCTGAGTGGAGTTCCTGAATCTGGTTTTCAGCAGATGAGGAAGCTAGGTTGAATTAGTTGTATCCCTGAAAACCGGATGCATCCGGTTGTTGGCAACTCCGCTAAGCCTACCCACTAACAGAGCCTAAAGGGAATCACTGCCTTGGGCTTTAGCGAGAGACAGGCTGTGTGACACTGCACTAGCTCTCTGACTGGCCATGTCATGGAGAGGATAGATCCTTTCTCCTCCACCAAGTCTTAACCACCTCTTAGTGACCTCTGATTCCATGCTTCCATTCAGCTTGTGAGGGCCCAGGCTGCAGTAGACAAATGACTTGTGGCCCTGGCATGTTTGGCTCCTCGTGCCTAACGGATGGTTCCTTTTGTTTTATTCATTCATAGGAGGCCCTCTCCGTGTATAAAGAAGCAATACAGAAAATGCCAAGACAATTTGCACCTCAGAGCCTCTATAACATGATGGGTAAGTGGCAATTATCTTTCTCTCAAACTAAACACACAAGCTTAGCTTAGGAGAAAAAGGAATGAAATAGAAGATTGGTAGATTGGAGGTGTGGGGGGTACATTTGTAATCATTGTGTCAGCTGTTGGTTGTCAGCTTGGGTCCATGCACTTCTGGCTGAGTTTGTTGAACTTTATTCCACCTGAAGGGGGTCACAGGATTGAGTTGCATTGATTGTGGCCAGGGACTTGAGCTCGTCAGCTGAGCTATGCTTACAGTAAGCATTACACATTAGCCCGTTTTTGTGTAGCAGAGTGTAGACTCTGCTTAAGGCCGTTGGTTTTAGAGGTGCTTATGTTTTCATAACGTCTTATAAATCTCAAGCCAGTATTGGACGTGTAAATCAGCATCAAAGTCGGGCGTGTGGCTCCAGCTCAACGCTCCCATTGAGGCCCCGATGTTGAGGTTTCCACAGCGTGTTAACGATAATAACTACGCTCCTCGTGTTACAGTCATGTGAAAGCAGCTGCAGACTAAATTGCGACTTTTGATTTCAAAATGCAATAATTTTCCATTTCAAGTAACCCCTGATTCCACTAGCACTCTTGTCACTCAATGGGCCTTCTGACATGCCTTTGTCCTTCTCTGTGGCTCTCCCATGTTGTTCCTCTGTCTCTCTTTCACTCTTTTACTCACTCTTTCTCTCTTTCTGTCACTCTCTGTCTTCTCTCTCTCCCTCTCTTTTTTTCTTCTTCTCAGTCTCTCTTTGCCTCCCTCCCTCTCTTGCTCTCACTCTTCATCTTGTTGAATTCCAGCAACCCCCCTTAGTACAGTACATTCACCAGTGGAGTCAAATTCAGCTTGACGGAGGTGCTGAGAAATCATTAGTAAATCGCCTCCCTCAGTTTGAAAGCTGTAAGGGCATTAGCAGGGTGGATGTTGCGGCATTTTCCCATATTTCTTGCAGCTGATCTTTACATTACATTACTGAGGAGCTCGTTTAAATGTTTGGTGCACCTGCTCCTATCTATTTACAGTCCAATTCACTTGGGTGCTGCCATTGTGTTTGTCATTCTCAAGAGGGGGAACTTTCGTCAGTGTACATGGCAGTCTGGGTCAAAGTTGGGTCTTTATCTGCCAAAACCCCCCTCCGCTCAAATGGGCAATGGAATGTTCCACTAGATGTGATTTTCAACTCCTTGGAAATTGTGTCGCTAAGTATTTCATGTCCATGTCTGTGCTTCCTCATAGACCTCCATCTGAATCTGATGGTAGACCAGAGAGGCACAAAGCCTGTTTCACCACACTCAGTCTTCTGCTGTTACTAGCTCTGCGTTACACCATGTCTGACAAATATGTAGATAAAGCGACTCATGTTGCCCTTATCATAATCATAACAGTCAATGTACAGTATTATATTAGCTGCTGGAAAGGAAATAAATGAAGTCTAGGTATTCTGTAACCCAACTAGGACATACAGTAAATGCTGCTGCTTATGCAGAACCATTTGAAAGATATCTACTCCAACATAAAGCTGGCTTTCCTTGGATACTTTATATACTTGCTTACAAAAGACTGCAGGAACTCTGATCCTTATCATGAGCAAAAATGGAATTGGGGTCTTATATTTGATACCACTACATGCTTGAGTACCTTGTATTTAGAGGTATATTAAAAGGTCTATTACAGGCCATTGCTAATGAAGAACAGGGGGGACGGGACATCTGTTGATCGTCTCAGAGGTCAGCAGGTCAACATTCATCACCAGCCACCTGTTGTTTCTCTCCTGTTTCTTATCAGTGGAAATGATTCGTCATAATCCCCAATTTATAATCTAGCTTCAATTAGCCCTCCTCTCAAAAACAAAAAAAAAATATATAAGACCCCTGTTACAAGTTCATGTGAAACTTATTGCAGTCACGTCCCCTATCCCAGTATTATTCCTGTGATCATTACATTTAAAGCATTGTTTTGGTTTGTGTTTCCCCAATTACCCGACTATGTCGTGAAATGCAGTTATAATACGTGTCAGGGGCAGGAGAGAGAAAGAAAGAGGGACTGTTTGTTCAGGTGGGGCGTAAAGTCTTCAAGGCTGGAAGAGGTAACACTGTCTGAAGAATCAGGAAGGGTGTTTCTACACATGTCATCAGCAACATATCACACAATCAGCTCAGGCCAGTCATATTAAAGGATTGAGTCAGGCCCATGTCTGTTCTCCTACTCTGACTTTAGACTTACTTTAGACATCCCATAGAACTCCATCCAACTAACACATGGGGGATCTGAAAATACACCTTAGTTCCATGACTATTTTTATAGGATTGTTGCTGAGCAGGTATTAGGAGTTTGTTATAGGATAGAGGATATTAATAAAACATATTGTGATCCGATCTAGGCTTTTAGTGGGACACTATTCAACTGATGCAGACAAATTCAAAAGCCGTCCTTTACTTTGCGATTTTGTTATTATCCTAGTAAAAGGTCCTTTAGCTAATAAAACACCCGTTTGGTATCGGGTTTCAAAGTGTACTGAAGTGATGGCAGGCCTTTCTGCATGACTTCCCTAGCTGTCATTTGATTCCTTAGTAAGACAATGGGAAGACGTGTGGTTCCTTAACCTCTGAACCTTGACCTGATGCCTCACTTCCCCTCACAGGAGAGGCCTACATGAGACTGAACAAGCTGACCGAGGCCGAGCACTGGTACAGAGAGTCCCTGAGAGCCAAGCCAGACCACATCCCCGCACACTTGACCTATGGCAAACTCCTGGCCCTCACGGTAACTTCTTCACCGTCATCATCTTCCTCCTCCTCCTTCTCTTCTTGGCTTTCTTATTCTTATTCCGCTCTGCAAGTAGCCTGAGAGTGTGCATGCAGATCATCAATGGCCTGTGTGTGCGTGTGTGTGTGTGTGGGGGGGGGTGATCACATTGAGTTTCGCAAGGTGCCCCGTCGTCCTGTGGGGATAGCTTCCTGATTGAAACTGATGTCACGGCTGCCCTGTGTGTTTTTAAAATCTGTTACCAAATCCCGGGAGTGATTCTATACAACTGCCTAAACCGGCTCTCCATATTGACCCCTTATCAGTTTCACTAATACAGGTTGCACATGGCTCCAGCTAACGAAACCAGCCCCTGCAACACATTAGCCCTGAGGGACTGATCTGATGTGGATCCTCCTCGAACTCCGGACCCTACTGCCTTCTGGGCCTCCAGGGCCTTCCGACTACTCAGATGCTGTTCACCAAGGTCACGTAGTTGACCTGGGTTGGACTAAGAGAAGAACGGCTGATTTGTGTGCTAGGGGTAATTCACTCCACAGGGTCCCAGACAAAGACAAAGAGCACATTTATCTTTGTCAATCACTCGTTTACCTTTCTAGAGAATAATGGCTGTAGATGAACATGATCTTTCTCCATATTGACCAACTTGCCAGATGTATTTCCCTGTCTGTAGTAAGTGAGTGGTGGTAAGTTTAACAAACAACTTAGCAGGCATAGCAGGGAAAAGCTGACATGAACTGGTCTCTTATCAAGAGCCATTAGATACAATCTCTGAAACGTAGATTTGTCTCATCATACACCAGGGGAACAACAATATACAATAGAAGAAGAAAAACTTCCCTTGAGTGAGCAGGCAAGGGAAAACACACTGTTGTTTTAGTAAAGAAAGGGGTATTGATTTAGAGAAACGTTCCGAGCTCATGCCTGTATTCCTCTCAATCATCCCCGGAACACAAGTGACGTCATCAGAGTGTGCGGCTCAACACTATGCAGGAAACACTCGTTTTGTTATTTTTCACTAAAACATAACCAATATTCATTAAATATAAATACTGAACTTGTTTTTGCATGTATTCCATGACGCGGTAAGCTTTTAACAGCTGGGACCTCTATTTCTTGTCCCGGAATCTCTGTTAACAGAGCCGCTAAGCTGCTAGCCATCAAGCTAATGAAGTTAGTCCCAGATGAGTTTTGCAATTGGAAATAAATGAACGTTTCCAGCACTGTAGATACAGATACAAACAACGAGTAGTTTCGCCGTCCTGGAGCCTGATCTTCCTACACTTTCGTCGCTGGGGGTACTTGTGTCTGCGGCCGGAGTGCCTACTACTACGATTTCGAAGTCGACGTTGGCAACCTTCCGTCCCTGCTCTGGATTGAGTGGGGATTCTCCATTTGTCGGAGGCCTGCACCAGTCCCGGGAGCAATGGGCTCAAGTTATCCTGCCTCTCATCCGTGCAGAAAGGGTTCTCTAAATCCTGTGAATGAAACGTGGGAGTGGACAGATTTCCTCGTCCTTCTCGCCAGCCATGATTTTGGGCAGCTCCATGGTTAGAAATATGACTGTTCCTGGTGCAAAAACAATGTCCTGTCCCGGAGCTCAAGTAAATGACATCACTAAACTGCTCCCGAATGTACTACGTCAGGACATGGAAATCGATTCTATCATAGTCCATGTGGGTTTTAATGACACTATGAAGGGCAGTTGAAACTGGATTTTAGAGCTGACTAACTCCCTGCTAGACACTAATAAAAGACCCATCATATCTGGCCCTGTGCCCTCTCTGAATTGTGGCATTGAGCGCTTTAGCAGGATTCTTTCTCTTCACAACTGGCTAAGTGATTATTGCAGCTCAATGGGTATAACTTTTTTTTGACAATTTCAATACCTTTTGGAAACAAAACACATTTTATAAGGAGGATGAGATCCACCCAAATCATTTGGGTTCCTGGATCCTTTCACAGTATTATAAAGCTGCATTGAGACAATGGCTTATCAATGACCCAAGCCCAGCTCAGTTAATCTCTACCATTGTGACACTGAGTTGTCATAATGTTTCAGCAAATGTACATTATACCAGGTGCATTGGTAGACACAATGTAAGTAACCTAATTTATGTTCCTCCAACTAACCTCTGCTGATCCTACAGCTATTGTATGCAGTAATCATGTGCCTATAAACCGGATGTATACTGTTAGCATTGAGGCGGTGTGCCCTAGTAGGAAGTCCACAGTGTGCAGCTCACCCTGCACAAACATACATAAGATGTGAATATCTACTTCTGCTAAGCTTCCCAGTAAAGCAATGAAAACATGTAAGCATCCCAGAAGAAAAGTTCTCAAAATAGCCCACGTTAACATATGTAGGTTCATGAAATCAATCATTTGCTAGGAACAGATGACAATCTCTAGAAATCACTTAGATAATACTTTATATATTCACTTTATATATTCACTTTGTATGTTGTCTAC
The DNA here is from genome assembly GCF_034236695.1 of Oncorhynchus nerka. Lineage (NCBI taxonomy): Eukaryota > Metazoa > Chordata > Actinopteri > Salmoniformes > Salmonidae > Oncorhynchus > Oncorhynchus nerka. The sequence continues at coordinate 22,826,061 of NC_088404.1, read as the reverse complement.
CTCACTTGCTTTGGCAATGTTAACACATGTTTCCCATGCCAATAAAGCCCTTGAATTGAATTGAATTGAATTAATACCTTTCATGATACAGTGGTAGCAATAAAAGGTTATAAAATGTACAGAAAATACAGAAATGGCAATGGGGAGATGTTGCTGTTTTATATTCAGAACCACATTTCTGTAAAGCTTAGAGAGGATCTCATGTTAAATACTTTTGAAGTAATATGGCTACAGGTTCATCTGCCTCACCTAAAGCCCATTCTTGTGGGAAGCTGCTATAGACCACCATGTGCTAACAGTCAGTATCTGGATAATATTTGTGAAATGATTGATAATGTATGTGATAGCAACAGAGAGCTGTATTTTCTAGGTGATTTAAATATTCACTGGCTTTTGTCAGGCTGCCCACTCAAGATAAAGCCTCAATCCGTAACCAGTGCCTGTAACCTAGTTCAGGTTATCAGTCAACCTACCAGGGTAGTTACCAACAGCACATGAGTGAAGTCATCATCATGTATTGATCACATCTTTACTAATGCTGCAGAAATGTGCTTGAAAGCAGTATCCAGATCCATCGGATGTAGTGTCACAATATAGTAGCCATATCTAGGGAAACCAAAGTTCCAAAGGCTGGGCCTAATATAGTGTATAAGGGGTCATACAATACATTTGTTAGCGATTCCTATGTTGATGTAAAGAATATTTGTTGGCCCGCGGTGTGTAATGATGAGCAAACAGACGCTGCACTTGACACATTTATGAAATTGCTTATTCCAGTTACTAATAAGCATGCACCCATTAAGAAAGTGACTGTAAAAACTGTTAAATCCCTGTGGATTGATGAGGAATTGAAAAGTTGTATGGTTGAGAGGGATGAAGTAAAGGAATAGCAAATAAGTCTGGCTGCCCAACCGATTGGCAAACGTATTGCAAATTGAGAAATCATGTGACGAAATGTAATAAAAAAGAAGAAGAAAAAACTACACTATGAAACAAAGGTAAATGACAAAAAGAATGATAGTAAAAAGCTTTGGAACACCTTAAATTACATTTTGGGAAATAAGGCAAACTCAGCTCCATCATTCATTGAATGAGATGGCTCATTGATCACAGCACTGACTGATATTGACAACTACTGTAATGATTTTTTCAAAGGCAAGATTAGCAAACTTAGGCATGACATGCCAGCAACAAACGCTGACACTACACATCCAAGTATATCTGACCAATTCATGAAAGACAAGCGTTGTAATTTTTAATTCCGTAAAGTAAGTGTGGAAGAGGTTGTTTTTTTGTTGTCTATCAACAATGACAAGCCACCGGGGTCTGACAACTTGGATGGAAAATTACTGAGGATAATAGCGGACGATATTGCCACTCCTATTTGCCATATTTTCAATTTAAACCAATGTGAAAGTGTGTCCCCAGGCCAGGAGGGAGGCAAAAGTAATTCCACTACCTAAGAATAGTAAAGCCCCCTTTACTGGCTCAAATAGCTGACCAATCAGTCTGTTACCAAACCTTAGTAAAGTTTTGGGAAAAATTGTGTTTCACCAGAAACAATGCTATTTTATAGCAAACAATTTGACAACAGACTTTCAGCACACTTGTAGGAAAGCACATTCAACAAGCACAACACACAAATAAGGAATTGATGACAAAAAAGACTGTTTTGTTTGACTTCAGTGCGGGTTTTGACATTATCACATATAGCAGCTTACGGGGATCCATAATAAATACAAATATCAATACAAATCTCAGGCAGAGATCAACAATGGTTTACCTGGGCTTTATTTCTCCTCTGTGTGTAAATGATGCAACCTCAGGGATAAGGAGAGGAGAGAGCTGTCAGACTTACAGACTCAATAGCCTTGAGATGGTTTTCAAAGAACAGAGTGTAGTGCGAAATGCAGTGGCTCAACCAGTTCTAGCACACATTTGTATCTATGAGGGCCCAGGTGTGTAAGTTGGTAAGAGCTACCTTGAAGATGTTCACTTCACCTTCTACCTCCATCAGCCCCATCGTGACCTCCGGCCTTCCACCATACCACTACCTCTACTGTCTCTTCACTGACGACTGAGTTTAGTCTTGATCAGATACCACACCAGGAAAGTGACCCCCACCTCCAATCCCATACCCTTTACCCCCACTGTGAGTGATGAGGAAATAGCCTTCCTGTCAAGGGTCCTAAGTTCAGATCCTGGCAGGGGATCGTCGTTTGGGGGAGGGGTTGCGCGCATTGGGGGACAGGGTTTGGCGTCGTTCTCCTGCTGGGCTGACCCCTGTGCACCACACCCGGGACCCCCTGCGGGGAGGGGTGTAGCTGAGGGTGGAGATGTGTACCATGGTGGTGGGTGTTATTGAACTCAGTCATTCACAAGGCATTTCCGGGCCTAATCAGATGCAGGCTCCATTCATAATCACCTTGATGGCTGCCAGAGTGGAAGTACACATCTGTTCCACGTCTGATGTCACTGGGAGATTAGGGGGTCAACGCTAACAATAAGCGCAGTATGTGTGAAAACCGGAGATTTCACCTCCATAATGAGTTGATATTGAATAGGAAGTGGATATGGGTGGTGGGAGACAGACAGACAGACAGACAGACAGACACACACACACACAGATAGAAAGACAGACAGACAGACACACAGACAGACACACAGACACACACAGATAGAAAGACAGACAGAGCTGTTTCTTCCATCGATTCCAGTCCATTCAAAAACTGCAGGCTGTCAGGCCATCTATCAGCATCGATCACACATAGTTAATAAGAATCTCTCTCTGCTGCTGTTGCTGTGGGCCGATGCGCTGCACAGCCAGTTTAAGAACCTACTAGGATGCATACAAACCGCCACTTTCCCCTCACACACTAAATAATGTTTTGATCTGGATACCTGACAGTTGTGAGGGGGAAAGCTAATGAGCTCTAATGTTGAAATTATGATGTTCGTTAGCAGTCTAGACATGAAACTGGATTTCATTGAACAAGCCACTCAGGAATAAAACTCCTCTAAGCCTGATAATGCCAAAATTGGATTCAAAAGATGAGAACATCAACAGGGGCTCATGGGACATATTATTTTCACATTCTGCAAAGATTTCTTGACAACTTTTCTCCAGTAAAGAGAGTTTCCTCACTTCTCAGTCAAATCTGCAAAGTACAAGTAACTGCCAAAATAATGGAAACACCTGAGTAAATGAGGGAAACAAAGTGTATTGAAACAGGTGCTTCCACACAGTTGTGGTACCTAAGGTAATTAAGCAATTAACATTCCATTATGCTTAGGGTCATGTATGAAAATCCTGGGCAGGCCATTATTTTGGTTACCATGGCTATGCCCCCATAGAATGGCAATGCCCCAATCCACAGAACACAAGAAGTCACTGAATGGTTTGATGAGCATGAAAACGATATAGTCCTCTCAGTCACCAGATCTAAACCCAATTGACTACTTATGGGAGATTCTGGAGCAGTGTCTGAGAGTGTTTCTTTCACCACCAAACAAAACACAGAATTATGGATTTTTTTGTGGGAGAATGGTGTCACATCCCTTCAATAGAGTTCCAGACAGTTGTAGAATCTATGCCAAGGTGCATTGAAGCTGTTCTGGCTCGTGGCCCAACGCCCTATTAAGACGCTTTATGTTGGTGTTTCCTTTATTTTGGCAGTTACCTGTATGTACCACATGATTCAAATCCACACAAACAATGAGAGCCAGTGCATTAAATCGTCATAACGTGGTTTCCTGACAGGCTTTTTGTTTGAACTTCAATAAATAGAAATGCTGATGTTATGACTATTCCAGCTGCTCCTCAGCTGAGCACTCTGTACTATTTGTGAATTTGAGAGCATTAAACATATAATTCAATATTCCATCTCGTCAATGGAGAATAAACTCTAATATTTACACTTGGAAATTTTGAGTACTTTTTGAGTTATTGAAGGTAAACCCGGTGAAAAATGTATGAGGCACGGAATCTTCCAAATCTGATTTCAGTGTTTGGATAAAGGTGTTTTGTTCAAAGCCTTTGCAATTCAAATTAATGAATTGTGTTCATTCTATATAGTGTATTTAGTAAACATAATTTATTCTGGTTAGTGGTTTATGTAATATTAAGGGAGCTCTTTCCTCTTTTTGTTCATTATGTGAAATGCTGTGGCATTTCATATATTTAGGTTTCTATAGGCTTTAATTGATTAGTTGAACCTCTATTGTGATCTTCATCTCCATCAGAGTGCATCTGATACACAGATAAGATCTGCGTTGTGTGTGTGTGTGTGTGTGTGTGTGTGTGTGTGTGTGTGTGTGTGTGTGTGTGTGTGTGTGTGTGTGTGTGTGTGTGTGAGACAGAGAGAGGCAGCTGTGTTGGCTGGAGCCTTTGTGTGTTAGTTGTAATCTGATCCTGCTCTCTGAGGCCCCCGGGGCACTGGCTCCTCTGGGCTCCACTGGGCCCCAATCTGTCACTGCTGCTGCTGCCCCTCATCAGGCTCCAGTCACCCTGTCTGTCACTCCTTGTGTGACGTAACCCGGAACGACTCTACGCACCCTATCTCAACCTCTGTGTGTGTGTGCACACATTTCTCTCTCTCCCTCTTGTTTATCTCTCTCTCTTTGTGTGTCTGTTTGTCTCTCTCTCTTTGTGTGTCTGTTTGTCTCTCTCTCTTTGTGTGTCTGTTTGTCTCTCTTGTCTCTCTCTCTCTTTGTGTGTCTGTTTGTCTCTCTCTCTTTGTGTGTCTGTTTGTCTCTCTTGTCTCTCTCTCTTTGTGTGTCTGTTTGTCTCTCTCTCAGCTGCAGTGGATTAGTCACAGCCTCTGTGTACAGATATATTTGTACAGATATAAGTGTGTTATTATTAAATGCTCAGACCAGGCAGTCAGCTGTGCCAAGCATGACATTGTGTACTTTCAGGGTAAATCTTTTTTAGGATGACACAAGGTGTCATATTACGATTTAATGTTACATTAAGTTTGTGGCTTAGCAAAATCATTATGTATTATAATAAAATGAAAAGCATCTCAACGGCAACAAATACTGACAATTTATTTAATTCCTCTCCCTTCGTAGGGTCAGAAGACTGAAGCAGAGAGGTTCTTTCTGAAGGCCATCCAACTAGACCCCACTAAAGGAAATTGCTATATGCATTACGGTAAGTACTGCCATTCTGGGTCAGTTTCTTTTGATTCACCAACATTATATTAAGGTTACAAATTAAGAAATGATCATGGTCAACACACATCAACACAGTCGTGAAGAGGGCACGACAATGCCTCTTCTCCCTCAGGAGGCTGAAAAGATTTGGCATGGGCCCTCAGATCCTCAAAAAGTTCTACAGCTGCAGCTTTGAGAGCATCTTGACTGGCTGCATCACCACTGGGTATGGCAGCTGCTTGGCATCCGACCACAAGGCGCTACAGAGGGTAGTGCACACGGCCCAGTACATCACTGGGGCCGAACCCCCTGTCAACCAGGACCTCTATACCAGGCGGTGTCAGAGGAAGGCCCTAAAAATTGTCCGACTCTAGCCACCCAAGTCATAGACTGTTCTCTCTGCTACTGCACAGCAAGCAGTACCGATGCACCAAGTCTGGAACCAACAGGACCCTGAACAGCTTCTAAGACTGCTAAATAGTTAGATAAATAGTTTACACTTTTTTCACTAATCTCTTTTGACTCATCACATATGCTGTTGCTACTGTTTATTGTCTATCCCGTTGGTTAGTCACTTTATCCCTACCTATATGTACATTTCTACCTTAATTAAGCATATGACAAATCACATTTGATTTTATTTGATACTAAGTCACTTCAACTTTCCTCTTTGAAATGTGCGTTTGAGAGGGAGTGCCAGTAAAATAATTTGTGGTTACATACATTTTGATCGATCATTCGTAAAATGAAATCATTTTTTTCATTTCTTGATATTTGAAGGAACTGCTCTTACATATTCTTAACCACTCCAATAAAATAAGAGTTGACATATTGAAATCTATCCCTTGCCATTGCAGTGTTTCTAAGCTGTAGGTGCAATACATTGGTAATCAGTCAGGGGCGAATCAGTCTTTCCTTCACATATGGCTTGTAGCAAGGTCTACATTCACAGCAATTTAGGAAAATAGACTTGGTTTCACCCAGTGGTTTGGAAGCATGGTACAGTAGTGGAGCCCAACAAAATCAACAGACTATTAATTCCTCCCAGTTCGTGGCTCCTTCAGGGGTCCACACTCTAGCGTTATTAGGGAGGTCTACAAAGGGCCTGCTCTACATTTCAGCTGCACCTCAGACGTACAGAACTCAGATCCCCAGCCAGGCCTGACGCACATGTAAGAGAAACATTCCTATCACAAACCTACTAATTGGACAAATGGGCCTGAGTGATGGCCAAAGAGTGATGGTACGCTCCACTCGTATCTTGTGTTTCAGCAAATCACTCTTAGGGCTGACAGAGGCTTGCCTATCTCCCCTGGCCAAAGGCAATATTCCCAGCCACTATTCATCCCTCTCTAGGAATACATCCACACACTGCGTTTTAACATGGTGTTCCTGTTCTCTCTCCTTCCCTTTCCTTTCCCCCTCTGGCTGCTCCCAGGTCAGTTTTTGTTGGAGGAGTCTCGTCTGCTGGAAGCGGCTGAGATGGCGGAGAAGGCAGCTCGTCTGGACAGCGGGGAGTTTGATGTGGTCTTCAGCGCAGCCCACATGCTCAGGTGAGTGTTGGATGGGACAGACACACTGAGAGGGAGGGGACAAGGGCTGGAGGAGGGAGGAGACAAGGGCTGGAGGAGGTAGGAGACAAGGGCTGGGGGAAGGAGGGAGAGCATCTACTGTCTCTATGCTTTATTCTAGGGCTTACAGCTCTCCTCTGCCAGTGTGATTTACTTGACCAGCTTCTGTAATCCCCTTCTCTACTGCAGCGAGCGGTAGCCAGGGAGCTGCCGTCTTAGTGCGGCGTGCGGCTACGTGCCTGCCTCGTCGCTCCCTCTGCTGTTTCTGTCTTATTCATGCGGAGCCAGTTCCAAACCAGAGCAAAGTTCAGCAGCGCGGCGTCTGTCTCACAGCTCTCCTGGAAGCTGCAAGGTGCTGTGTTTCAAGGCACAAGGCGCGAGTGCAAATTTGTAAATAGAGGAACATGCCAATTTAGAATATGCCACATGGACTGAGAGAGGATTACTAGAGCCAACAATATTATATTTCCTTTGTTAGGACTTACCATGGTTAATCAGGGGTTTTCTGTGTGAGGATTACTACTGCTGGCTGTGGGAAATTACGACTACTAAAACAGTTAATGCGATGTCTTGAATCATTGTGCTTCGGGTTCACTTTCTTGACCAAAGACAGAAAGAGGCCATGTCATGCAGCTGTGTATAATGTCTTTATCCAGCTGGTTTTCACAAGGTGTCCCACTGCACATCACTATGATCCAGGGGGATGTGCACCACCAGCATCCCAGCCGTCCATGCTTTACAGAGCCTCTTCCAGGGTCAGGACCCCTGGCTGTTAAAGAGGGTCTCAGGCTGGGCTCATTGAGGGACTCCCCACCGCCACGCTGGCATGGGGTCACTCTCCTCTGAAACTCATGTTCTTTATGTGTTTGTCTTGGAACCAAGACGTGGAAGGCCCTCGGTTGGTGGGGGATACTAGTGAATCTGAACAGGGGAGGGAGAGGGTGGGGAGGAGTCGACGTTAAGATGTACAAACCTTCTCTTATTGCTCTCTGGGGCTCTTGGTCTTTGACAAGTTTACTTCCTTGCTATCCATTACCCCCGGTCTTCTTTAAACAATCAGCACGTTATTCCAAACCTTCGTCCGGGTCTACAGATCAGTGGCAGCAGCCAACAGACGAGGCGAGGCGAAGGAAAGGGAGAGGAAGGTTGGCTGACTGCTAGCTCCCAGGGGAATGTGCTAATGCTGCCCTTTAAGTGCTCAAATCCCTCTGCAAGCCAGGCTGTGTGGTGTCACATCACTGTTCTGGAAACCCAGATCTGTTTGACAGAAGGAACAAGGAACAATTGAGTAACATTTGTGTAACAAGTGTGTCTTGTTGCACGAGACAGATGGGCTAGATGTCGTTAGTACACAGATCGTACACTGGCGGTTGTTGCTGGAACAATGAGTTAATTAAGTCATCTGTATTTTTTAAATTAAGTAATGTGTAGTGTCAGCCGTGTGATTTGTGTGTCTGTGCGTCTGCACCGGGGTTAATAAAGCACATTTAGATGACCGACGATATCAAGGCTCGTTTCATCCAGGGAGTTATTTATTTTCGTTCACTCATTATCCCTATTTTCCCTCTCTCTTCCTCTCCGGGCTCTTCTGGTTCTCCTCTCTCACCAACAGCTGTATCTCAGTGGACGGGTCTAACCGAAGGCAGAAGTTTAGGTTGTTTTCTCCCATTGTGCTTGTTGTGCTTTCACAACCCACTATCCACAGGCAATCCTTTGCCACTCACATTAAAGATCTTGTTTGTCTGGTGACAATGATGTGGCAGTTCTCCAGTCTGATAATGATGTGTTTATAGACCTGAAAATGACATAGAATTAGATTCATTCTTGAGACAATATTCTATTCTGAATATGATTGCAACACATGGTTACGGTCACAGTTAGACAACAAACCCATCTTTGTCATTACTGTACATTTTATGGAACTTAATATTCTTGGGCTCTGCTTCCTGGAGTTGAATTAAGACAAGGTGTTTGAGGTTTCGTTGTGAGGACACACACCAGTTCCCACACCTTCTACACAAAGGCCTTGAACTAAAGCGTATCACTAATTCTTTGAGTGAGGCAGTGCTCTCTGCACTGAGTAATGATTCTGAATGAGTCTCAGTGATTCTCCACCCTCATTAGAGCTGGAGACACAGTATGACTGATGCAGGAGACAAACTGTGATCCTATACATCAGTCATTCTTCTTGAGTTTGATCATGTCGTGTCCGTCCAAAACATATATCATATCAGTTCACACCATAGAGACTCATTCACCCCACCACTGGTGTTACCTCATAGGGAAAGCATCCACTCCCCATGTCTGTTGGCCAGCCATTACCACTGTGGCCTAACAGCGATGTTGGTCACATATGGAGCTTAATGGTCTGTTTGTTTTGAAACGAGCCACAAGGGTATCAAGTGTTGTTTCTTGGAGTCATTTGTTTTTGTATGTATATTTAGTTTAGTTTAACCGTCCTAAGAATACACAATGACCCATTCTCTTACCTTATGAAGTACAAACCGTTTTAGCATCTCAAATGTGATTGACTGATTTGGCAGAATTAACATTTCATGAGGGGAAAGCCCTACAGCTGAAATTGGGGTGATTTAAATGTCATTGTCGGATGCTGGATAGAACTGTTTTTGCTAATATTAGAATCACATGCTGTATGCTAGTAATGTAAACTGACATAAGATTAAGATAGCACGTTTACCAAAACGGCTTCTCGTGCCTCAATCATGTCATATTGTGATGACAGTTCCACGGGAATAGGACAGCACTCATGCGCTACGGTATGACATGTAGCTCAGGTATTAGCTCTATTGACACCCTATGAGATTTCGTTCTGGGTTTAGAGACTACTCAGGTGTGGTGTTGTCATGCTAGTTGTGGAATATGAAAATGTCTGTATATGCCGTATGGAGGAGGATACCATATGGAGGAGGATACCATATGGAGGAGGATACCATATGGAGGAGGATACCATATGGAGGAGGATACCTTAATAAGATCAGACAGACTTAATGGAAGCCCAGTTCAGTTCAGATGGTCTCGCTTTCATCATTACGACTCAGGGCTCCGGAGCCAGCCGTCCTTGACTCCGTCCTTGACTGTGTCAAAGTTAAACTGTTTGCAATGAGACAATTGCTACCATCAGTGAAATGCAGCTGCAGGTTGTAAAAATGATTCCTGGTTTATAGGAATATGAATAAACGGAAAAGCTCTTGGCCAAAGGGAAAGAGTCACACAGTCAGGTACGATGGTAATCTAAGCGCACTGGCGTGGTGTATTGTACACGGAGATGAGCATATGGAAGACATTCTTGTTTTGACTGGATTTTTTATTGGAGCGTCTACAGACTTTAAATACTTGAAGTCTTCTGGGATTCTCAGGAGGACATCTGTCTAGAGGTGCCTTTACCTTAAAATATGTTTTTCACTGTCTTTCATTGTATGATTTGTTGTATTTGTGGCGTCCTTTACAATTTCATTAGATATGATAATCGTATGTGTCCAATGTTTTTGTAAGAAATACTTTAAACGTGCAAATTATTTGACATGGATTTTGTGACGATCTTCTTCCTAGGCCTCAAATCCTCCCAACCCCACTGACCTTCAGTACCAAAAACAACAGATATGTTTTACACAGAAGACAGGAGACTCGCCTTTGAAGTTATGTTTGTTCTTACTAAGGCAGTGGTTGATGAGAAGCCTATTTTAATGACACACAGGTCAAAGCTCATGACATAAAGGTCACAACCCCGGATATAATGGAAACAACCAGGGCATGCTGTACACCACTCAGCATGGGGTGCTGTCTGCTGAAAGGCCTGGAAACAAACTGCCTTTTTCATTGACTCCTCTAATTTCGACACGGCATTCTCTCCTCAGCCTGTCCTCACTGACCCCGGAGCAGCAGTAAACAGACAGAGGTCAAGGTCTCCTCTGAACCCTCTGAAGTTCGAAGAAATAATTGATGATTGTTTTTTTTTGCCTTCCTTTGCAGACAAGCCAGTCTCAATGACGCAGCCGAGAAGTATTACGGACGGGCAGCCAGCATAAGACCCAACGTGAGTATATCAACCTTTAATCACCCTTTATTACTCAACATGATGGACACTGTCTGAATCACTGGCTGGGTGGCTCTCTGGCCAGTGGCTCTTTGGTCAATCACTGGCTGGGTGGCTGTTTGGCCAGTCACTGGTTGGGTGTCTCTCTGGACAATCACTGGCTATATGGCTCTCTGGCCAATCACTGTCTTGCCTGTTTCCTCATAATGGCCTTTATTGTCAAAAGAGTCATCAGAGTTTTGAGAAAGACATGGGTTAAGTTGTCCTCGGCTGTAAAGGTTTGTGTGTGCAGCATCAATCAGGGACTTCAAAGGAGGGGCCAGGGCCATTTTAGGGTGGTCAGATTGAAAGGAATAATGATAATAACACTTAGTCACAGGGCTTTGGTGTGTGGATAATGAATAGACCCAGATAGTTGAGTAGGTTATCGTTTGACAACACAGATGTTTGAACTGCAGTGGGGGAAAGAATGTTTGGCTTCTGTGGTCTTAATGTTAGTTCCTGATTGGAAGAATTCACTTGTCAAGGAACAACCAAAGTGTGTCTGGATAGTGTCAACCGACATTGATGTTTGATTCAGCCAACTGAAATGTTTCCTGTAGATACAAACGTACAAAATACACAATTTACACGGTTTACCCACTATGTTTATGTAATGGTAGTGAGTAAAAACGTTGATCATTTGTTTGAATACATTCAAATATCTGTCTGGCTTCAATGGACTATCTTGTATTTATGAGTCAAACTCCCACCCTCTTAGAGCAGCACAATCCTCATTATTGTCATAGTTCAACTAAATGCATTGATAGAGACCGTACACCAAAGAGGTGAAGGTAAAGTGTGAAACTCATTTCCATAACTCAGTGCTACTAATAGTATAGACCCCCAGACAGTCCCCACTGTGAAGACGCTGTGATTGTTCTATACTAACACAGTTATTCTGTTCATTTTTTATTTTATTTAACCTTTATTTAACCAGGCATGTCAATTAGCAACTCATTCATATTCACAATGATGTCCTACCACAGCAAACTGGAAAAAGGAAAGAGCATAATGTATTTGGTGTTGGAGCGATGCAAGCTATCCAACCTTACTGTTAAAAATACTATCTCCAATTAGAATAGTTCTTGTTTGTGCTGCTTGAAGTGTGAGAACCACAATAAGGTCAGAACATTGGCTGAGATCAGAGCAATATATTTAGAGAGTTAGGCCACATTTGAGAATATTGTTCTGATTCTATACATTCAGTTACATAGCATTGTTTAAATATTCCCCATGTAATGTTAATGGGGAGCTAACATGGCTGCCATAGAAAGTTGTAGTGTCATGTAAATATTTCATGCAGAAACAACATTGGCCCAACTGTCTAAATAGGTTGTTATCAATAAAAGGTCACAATAAGGTGCACAGTGTTTTGCCTGCTGGGGGGCAAGCTGGGGGGCTATCTAGCTAATAACAGATCACGTCAATACGGCAAGTTAACAAGCTGACTTTCAGAGGATAAACTACATGGCTATATGGCTAAAATATTGTTTGATTTGCTTGCCATCTAGTGGTAATGACATTAGTCCGATTGACAACTTTACCAGGACGAGGACTTGCCGATGTCAAGCTCTGTCCAAAAGCCTAATCTCTAATGAAGCAAGCTAAATGACACATGTTGCTTAGCTACATGGATAGGCTACCATCACGTATCTAATACATGATCAGTTGATGTTTAGTGATCATAAAAAGCATGCAGTTACTTGCTGTATAACTCTGATGATAGAGCTAAATGTGGAATGCTCTTCAAGATATTATGATATTAAAACCAAATAGTCATAACTTTTATTTAACAATCCCTTGAAAACGGTATGTACAGTTGTCAATGATTTGAGTTGAGCTGGGGGTTTCCTTGCCCCCCAGCAGCCAAATTGAACGCTCTGCACCCGTATTGTTACATTTTATTGATAATATATATACGTGGCTCTGGCTATATTTTTGCCCTCGGAGCAGCAAGATGATTGGCTTTCCTATGTACTTGTCTATTTCAGGAACAGATCATCATTATAATATTTACATTTTAGTCTCTTGGCATCCACAAATATGTAAACATGCATTCGATGTATCCAAGTTTCAGCCCAATGCGGTCACATTGTTGGGATGCCTCCATTGTCATTTCGCTTGCTTACAGTGGAGGCTAGGTAATGATTGAGGATGTTCATCCATCTTCCCCAGTATTACCCTTTGTTCTCTCGAAAAATGTTCCTGTCTATCTTCATTTGTGATTGCTATGCTTCAACTCCTGTATATCTTGACTTTCAAGCACTGGCATTTTCATATTATATTAAGTCCACTTGTCCGATCACTTTACTTACTTAGGACTGGACAATTGGCTTAACTCAATGGCTTTGGTGCCTCAACCCTCCCCTTCTCCTTCTGTCCAGAGACCAGCCTATCAGAAGCCGGCTTTGGTCACCATAAAATTACAGCATCTGTAGTCTTTACGTTTGCCAGTCCAATTAGATATGGTCCCTATGCTTTCTATTTACAGTGGCATAAAGTAGGTTTATGGCCAGTCGTTGCTCCCTCCTCATCATACTCCCATGGTTTTAAGCAGCTGTTTCTTCTGAGGTCCAGCTAATAGACTCCACATCTGGTGACGCTTCCATTACAACTACATGCCAGAGGAAAGGTTTGGAGGGTGTGGAGGATCGCTGGGGCGGGGATCTTTTGAAGCTCGACTGGAGAAGGACCAAAAGGAAAAGCAGGAAGAGAACGAAGAGCAGTAGAATCCCTACCCAGGAGTCCTTGCACACCATTATCTCTCATGTGTAAGTGTCTGAGGCTGAGGATATAAAGGCCTAGCCTGTGATGGTATTTCATTGTGTTCAGTCCAAGGAGCCAGAGGTGTTCTCCTCCAGGGGTCTCAGCTTTTACTTCCCCTGATTATTTCTTCCCAGACAGCTGGGTTCAATTAGTCTTCCTCAAGACAGTTTGATTAAATCAATCCCTAAAACATGTTTACACACTGTCGCACCCCCCTTCTCTCTCCCTCTCGCGCTCTCTCGTTCTTGCTCTCACTCTTTCATTCTCTCTCTGTCACACACACATGCACCACACACCCAAATATTATGGTAAAGTACAGAATTGCAAATCAGACAACCAACTAGGCTTGGGCATTATACAGATTTTCATATCGTCATACCGGCCGTCACTCATCCCAGGATTCACGGTATTACCGGCATATCACACAAGGGGTCGCTAAAAACACAAGAAAAGCCCATCAGGCCTCTATTATCATGCCCATCAGGCCTCTAATCAATGCTAACCAAATTTGCACAAACTAATAGAGAAATCACATAGACGCTGTTAGCTAAATGCTAATGAGCGAAAAATAACGAAGCTCATTGCAAAGACAGGCAAATCCAGCTCATAAAGTTATACAAGCATAGCTAGTAGCTACCGAATGTCATTTTCAGTGAGTGTAGACATTTACAAGCGAAAGTGAATGAGAGAAATTGTGCAAATGGACAAAGTTGTGATGCATGCTTTTCTGAAAGAAGAGCAGCATACAGTATATCACAAAAGTGATTACACCCCTCACATTTTTGTAAATATTTGAGTATATCTTTTCATGTGACAACACTGAAGAAAGGACACTTTGCTACAATGTAAAGTAGTGAGTGTACAGCTTGTAAAACTTTGTAAATTTGCTGTCCCCTCAAAATAACTCAACACACAGCCATTAATGTCTAAACCGCTGGTAACAAAAGTGAGTACACCCCTAAGTGAAAATGTCCAAATTGGGCCAAAAGTGTCAATATTTTGTGTGGCCACCATCATTTTCCAGCACTGCCTAACCCTCTTGGGCATGGAGTTCACCAGAGCTTCACAGGTTGACACTGGAGTCCTCTTCCACTCCTCCATGACGACATCACGGAGCTGGTGGATGGTAGAGACCTTGCACTCCTCCACCTTCCGTTTGAGGATGCCCCACAGATGCTCAATAGGGTTTAGGTCTGGAGACATGCTTGGCCAGTCCATCACCTTTAACCTCAGCTTCTTTAGCAAGGCAGTGGTCGCCCTTGGATGTGTGTTTGGGGTCGTTATCATGTTGGAATACTGCCCTGCGGCCCAGTCTCTGAAGGGAGGGGATCATGATCTGCTTCAGTATGTCACAGTACATGTTGGCATTCATTTTTCCCTCAATGAACTGTAGCTCCCCAGTGCCGGCAGCACTCATGCAGCCCCAGACCATGACACTCCCACCACCATGCTTGACTGTAGGCAAGACACACTTGTCTTTGGACTCCTCACCTGGTTGCCGCCACACACGCTTGATACCATCTGAACCAAATAAGTTTATCTTGGTCTCATCAGACCACAGGACATGGTTCCAGTAATCCATGTCCTTAGTCTGCTTGTTTTCAGCAAACTGTTTGTGGGCTTTCTTGTGCATCATCTTTAGAAGAGGCTTCCTTCTGGGACGACAGCTATGCAGACCAATTTGATGCAGTGTACGGCGTATGGTCTGAGCACTGACAGGCTGACCCCCCACCCCTTCAACCTCTGCAGCAATGCTGTCAGCCCTCATACGTCTATTTCCCAAAGACAACCTCTGGATATGACGCTGAGCACGTGCACTCAACTTCTTTGGTCGACCATGGCGAGGCCTGTTCTGAGTGGAACCTGTCCAGTTAATCCGCTGTATGGTATTGGCCACCGTGCTGCAGCTCAGTTTCAGGGTCTTGGCAATGTTCTTATAGCCCAGGCCATCTTTATGTAGAGCAACAATTATTTTTTTCAGATCCTCAGAGAGTTCTTTGCCATGAGATGCCATATTGAACTTCCAGTGACCAGTCAGTATGAGGGAATGTGAGAGCGATGACACCAAATTTAACACACCTGCTCCCCATTCACACCTGAGACCTTGTAACACTAACGAGCCACATGACACCGGGGAGGGAAAATGGCTGATTGGGGCTAATTCCACCTCACACACAATCAGACCACTACAACACCACAGAAGAACAATAACATACATGTAGCCGGTATTTCACCACTACCAACGTGTGGCCCTTTCATATCAGATATATTTAAAAATAAAAACTAAGCAAGTCAGTTAAGTACAAATTTTTATTTACAATGACGGCCTACCCTGGCCAAACCCAGACGACGCTGGACCAAATGTTCGCCGCCTTATGGGACTCCCAATCACAGCCAGATGTGATACAACCTGGATTCAAACCAGGGACTGTAGTGACGTCTCTTGCACCTGGATGCAGTGCCATAGGCTGCTGCGCCACTCAGGAGACCATCTATGTGCTTTCTTTTTAAAGGAGTTACATTTCGTTGTGGTCAGTTATGGTTATTATTTTCTGTGTTCTAGTTCAAATGCTCCGTCCTGCAAATTGGTTCCTAAAATCTTATCCCGCGCTTTGACCCATCAATTGCAGGGTCAAATACAGGGTAATTTATTACTTAAGCCAGTAAAAAAAGTACCATGACCGTTTAACCATGAAATCTGGCTTCTCATGTGATTTAAACGTATAGAAATGTTTTTACTTCTTCTGCTAGAGGATATTGCTTTAGCTACAAAAGTACCAGTCCCGCAGTCTGTGGTTACCGAAGCACTTCTAAGATGAAATCACAAATTATTATTTTTTCTGGCAATTAAACGCTTTAACACATTGGAGAAAGCGGGAGTGGGAATTCCTGGTCAGGCCAGCCTTTACTTTGGCCCCAGCCACTGTAGCCAATGTGTTTTCTTACATCTGTTAAGGGATACGCGGGGCTCTCTAAGGGACAATGAGATTATTCCACAGGCAAGTTTGATTTATTTATCAATTTAATTCCCCCTATGAGAGAAGAGGCGATATTGGACATATTGTTCCCATCGAAATGCTCATGCATGGAGCATCACTCATCTAACCTTGACACTGGAAAAACAGAGATGATGAGTGTCTGAGACCAGAGCAGAACAGAGCAGAGCAAAGCACAGCTGAACACGACTTCTACTGCAGGTATCACAGCTCAGATTACTGTGAACAAAGCAAGACAAATGGCCAGACAATGGGAGAGCGTCTGTGGTTTTATGTCCACAGACTTTATGTCATTCATGACTAGATGACCAAAAATGCCTGAATTGTAGTTCACTGTCACCATGACATAAGAAGTATTTTAGGTTGCATACCTTCAGAGTAACGCTTCTAGGGCCAAGGGTTAAGGGGTCAGACATACAGGTAACTGCCAAAATAAATAAAACACTTGAGTAAATGAGGGATACTAAGTATTTAAAGCAGGTGCTTCCACACAGGTGTGGTTCCTGATTTAATTAAGCATTAATTATCCCATCAAATCAAATGAAAATACAACAGGTGTAGACCTTACAGTGAAATGCTTACTTACAACCCCCTAACCAACAATGCAGTTTAAAAAAAATATGGATAAGAGTAAGAAATAAAAGTAACAAGTCATTATAGAGCAGCAGTAAAATAACAATAGCTAGACTATATACAGGGGGGTACCGGTGCAGTGTCAATGTGCGGCGTCACCGGTTAGTTGAGGTAATATGTATATGTACAGTGGTTCCTCCATTAATAGTCGCGAGCTTAAAAAAAATATGGATAAGAGTAAGAAATACTTAGATGACTTAGATGTCATTTGTGGTTTAGTACGGTACCCTGTGTCACCTCTTATTGCTCCTGGCCAGCGCAAGTGGGAGTTCTTTATTTTTTTTATTTAACCAGGAAGGGCTCATTGAGATTAGAATCTCTTTTTCAAGAGCGCCCTGGCCAAGATAGGCAGCACCAAGTCATTACAAAAAAATTACAGACAGACAACAGGAAAAACTACAAGTAATCTAGTAAAAACCATTGAATTCACAAGAGTATAAAATAGCAGATAAAAACATTGACAGGTCAGGGAATCAGCCTCAAAATCCTTCATCAGTGATTTAAAAACACCAATCGGGACAGGTTCTTCCAGTTTAAAAGTATTTTGTAAGGTGTTCCAAGACGATGGCGCAGAGTACATAAAAGCCCTTTTACCAAATTTAGTTTGGACATTTGGAACAGTTAGCAGGAAGTCCAGCGAACGAAGAGAGTACCCACCACATTACCCAAAAGGTAGTAAACCCAAAATGGCTATGTAAATAAAAGTATACCAGTGACTGAGCCTACGAGTGACTAGAGAAGGCCAGCCAACCCTGGTATACAAAGTGCAGTGGTGCGTAAGGGTTTTGCAGTTTTAAAAAATCTCAAAGTGCCATGGTAAAGAGTGTCAATTGATCTCAAACACTGAGCGGAAACATTCATCTATAAAATATCCCCATAGTCTAGTGAAGGCATAAATGTAGCTGACACTAGCCTCCTTCTGGCTTCAAAATAAAAACAGGCCTTATTCCTAAAATAAAATCCCAATTTCAGCTTATTTTCTTTTGCTAAATTGTTGAATATGCAATTTAAAAGAGAGGCCGTCATCAATTAAAATTCCAAGATATTTACATGAGGTTACAGCCTCAATCTCCTTGCCCTGACAGGTAGTAATAGGTGAAAGGTTCAGAGGTCTATTTCTTGCATTAGAAAACACCATTAGTTTAGTTTTGTCAGTATTGAGGATAAGCTTCAATTGACACAAGGTATGTTGAACAGTATAAAAAGCAGTTTGCATGTTCTGGAAAGCTTTTGTAAGAGACGAGGCACAACAGTAAATAACAGTATCATCAGCATAAAAATTAAGTTGTGCATTTTGGACATTTTTGTCTAAATCATTTATATAAATAGTGAATAAGAGAGGACCAAGTACAGAGCCTTGGGGCACACCATTCAAGACAGACAATTTAACTTCTTGCGTCGAGCCATCCCGGATCCGGGATCGTGACTACAGCCTCAAGCCCATTACCATGACGCAACGTTAACTATTCATGAAAATCGCAAATGAAATGAAATAAATATGCTAGCTCTCAAGCTTAGCCTTTTGTTAACAACACTGTCATCTCAGATTTTCAAAATATGCTTCTCAACCATAGCAAAACAAGCATTTGTGTAACAGTATTGATAGCTAGCGTAGCATTTAGCGTTAGCATTCAGCAGGCAACATTTTCACAAAAACCAGAAAAGCATTCAAATAAAATAATTTACCTTTGAAGAACTTCGGATGTTTTCAATGAGGAGACTCTCAGTTAGATAGCAAATGTTCAGTTTTTCCTGAAAGATTATTTGTTTAGGAGAAATCGCTCCGTTTTGTTCATCACGTTTAGCTACGAAAAAAACCTGTATCCAGGAGTGTAATTCCATTCGCAAGCTCATTAGCATAACACAACGTTAACTATTCATGATAAATCGCAAATGAAATGAAATAAATGTGCTAGCTCTCAAGCCTAGCCTTTTGTTAAGTCGACCCTCTACTTTTTCGAACATTCTGTTAAAAATCGCGCAACATTTCAGCGCCCTGCTACTCATGCCAGGAATATAGTATATGCATATGATTAGTATGTGTGGATAGAAAACACTCAGACGTTTATAAAACTGGTTAAATCACGGCTGTGACTATAACAGAACGTGCGTTTCATCGAAAAGCGCAGGAAAATCTGATCACTGAAAATGGAAATAAATATCCTTGCGCTACTTTCAGGATTGTTCAAAGTGAACCGAATTAAATGAGGCCGAGGTTGCAGTGCCTACAGCTTCCACACGATGTCTAGAGTCTTGTCATTTGATTCTGCTTTGATTCTTGGTCAAACCGACACAAGGGAACCGATTCCCTCCGGTCTCCGACCGGATGTTTTGGTCGAGCTCTCTCCAAGACATTTTTTCGAGACGGACATCTATAGAATTTACATCGCCTCCTGATGAATTTTATCGCTTATTAACGTGTACTAATACCTAAAGTTGCATTACAAAAGTATTTCGAAGTGTTTTGTGAAAGTTTATCGTCGACTTTTTGAATTTTAAAAAATGATGTTACGTTATGAAACGCTATTTTTTCCCGTTTATCACACAGTCTACATAGAACGATATCTAGGCTATATATGGACCGATTTAATCGAAAAAAAGACCCAATAGTGATTATGGGACATCTAGGAGTGCCAACCAAGAAGATGGTCAAAGGTAATGAATGTTTTATATTTTATTGTGCGGTTTGTGTAGCGCCGAATATGCTAATTATTTTGTTTACGTCCCCTGCGGGTTTTTTGGGGTGTTACATGCTAAAATGCCGAAAAGCATTTTAAAAATCTGACTTGTTGCCTGGATTCACAACGAGTGTAGCTTTAATTCACTACCCTGCATGTGTATTTTAATGAACGTTTGAGTTTTAACTAATACTATTAGCATTTAGCGTAGCGCATTTGCATTTCCAGAGCTCTAGATGGGACGCCTGCGTGCCAGGTAGGAGCAAGAGGTTAAGAGGTTAACAACACTGTCATCTCAGATTTTCAAAATATGCTTTTCAACCATAGCTACACAAGCATTTGTGTAAGAGTATTGATAGCTAGCATAGCATTAAGCCTAGCATTCAGCAGGCAACATTTTCACAAAAACAAGAAAAGCATTCAAATAAAATAATTTACCTTTGAAGAACTTCGGATGTTTTCAATGAGGAGACTCTCAGTTAGATAGCAAATGTTCAGTTTTTCCAAAAAGATTCTTTGTGTAGGAGAAATCGCTCCGTTTTGTTCATCACGTTTGGCTAAGAAAACCCCCCGAAATTACAACGCCAAACTTTTTTCCAAATTAACTCCATAATATTGACAGAAACATGGCAAACGTTGTTTAGAATCAATCCTCAAGGTGTTTTTCACATATCTATTCGATGATAAATCGTTCGTGGAAGTGTGCTTTCTCCTATGCATATAATTTTGAGAGCTAGCACATTTTCTTTCATTTCATTTGCGATTTTCATGAATAGTTAACGTTGCGTTATGGTAATGAGCTTTAGGCTATTATTACGCTCCCGAATACGGGATTGCTCGACGCAAGAAGTTAATAGCCTTCCAAAACTTTCTAGGGTGATTCAGGTTATCAGTGGTAACAGACATAAAATATTCAGACTTGGCCTTCCTGAGAAGAAAAGAACACTTGTTTCGTAACTGCCTAAAAATAAGCCAATCATCATCAGAACATGATTTCCTTGCTTTAGGCCAGGCTAGATTACGGTCGTGAATAATACAAGACAGCTCAGAAGAAAACCATGGATTATCCCGCCCTTTTCTCACTATCTTAGCTACTGTTGTATCAACATGTTTTGACCATGACAGTTTACAATCCAGGGTTACTCCAAGCAGTTTAGTCTCCTCAACACGCTCAATTTCCACATGATTTATTACAAGATTTAGTTGAGGTTTAGGGTTTAGTGGATGATTTGTTCCAAATACAATTCTTTTAGTTTTTTTTAATATTTAAGACTAACTTATTTATTGCCACTCGTTTTGAAGCTGACTGCAGCTCTTTGTTAAGTGTTGCAGTGATTTCACTCGCTGTAGTAGCTGATGTGTATAATGTTGAGTGACGCAGGTCATTAGTAAAGATTGAACAAAAAGTAAGGGGCCTAGACAACTACTGTCATGGAAATTCTAACCAGAAAAGAAGAGAGACTGTAGATTCTTCAAACAACAACTTTTATTAAAGAATTGCAATTCTGGAGTGGTTAACAATCTCTCAAAAGGTTTTTATTATAAAAGTACAACCCCCCTTTGGGTGGTGTGACAACCAAACAGAACAATAGCCATGAGGAAGCACTGGTTGGTGACCCCAATGTACAGCCAAAGGACTATGAGAAGCTGCGGTTGCCTGTGGTGAGGTCTTGTTGATAAATGTCACGCAATTTCTAAATGCTCATTGTCTCGACACTGTTTCAAAAAGGAACCGAAACCATTTGTCTTGCTCGTCTCTCAGAGCTTAGTCCAGTCTACTGCTAAATTTGGCCTTAAGTCCAGAACCATGAGTCAGTCACTTAGACAAAGGGGAGTGTTCTAGTAGAGGGAGCAAGTCACATTCGTACATTGTGACTTTAGTTAAATGCATAGATACACTGGATAAATGTTATAACAGCAATTTTGCCACCATCCTGCCCTGGGGAATGCCTGATTCTGCCTGGATTATGTTGGCAAGGCTACCATTAAAGAAACACTCTGTGTTCTGTTAGAAAGGTAACTCTCAATCCACAGTATAGCAGTAAAGCCATAACATGTACATTTTTCCAGCAGCATACTATGGTTGATAATGTCAAAAGCCGCACTGAAGTCTAACAAAACAGCTCCCACAATCTTTTTATTATCAATTTCTCTCAGCCAATCATCGGTCATTTGTCTGAGTGCCATGCATGTTGAATGCCCTTCCCTATAAAATGTGCTTTTATTTACTGTAAAATAACATTGTATCCGGTCAAACCATTTTTTTCTCCAAAAGTTTACTAGGGGTTGGTAACAGGCTGATTGGTTGGCTATTTCAGCCAATAAAAGGTGCTTTACTACTCTTGAGTAGCGGAATGACTTTTGCTTCCTTCCAGGCCTGAGGACACACACTTTACTGTAGGCTTAGATTGAAGAGATGGCAAATAGGAGTGGCAATATTGTCCGCTATCATCCTCAGTCATTTTCCATCTAAGTTGTCAGACCCAGGTGACTTGTCATTGTTGATAGACAATAATAATTTTTTCACCTCTTCCACACTCTGAATTCAAGATTATGGAATTCAAAATTACAATGCTTGGATGTGTAGGTTCGGCATTTGTTGCTGGCATGTCATGCCTAAGTTTGCTAATCTTGGGAGCAACGTGAGGGAGCAACGTGACCAGCGACGACGTCATGAATATAAAATATATTTGGCTGTGTGTGTGTGTGTGTGTGTGTGTGTGTGCGTGCGTGCATGCGTGCCTGCGTGTGTGTGTGTGTGACTCAGTCACCAGATCTCAACCCAATTGGGACATTTTGGAGCAGCACCTGAGACAGCATCAACAAAACACCAAATTATGGAATTGCTCGTGGAAGAATGGTGACACATTCCAGACACTTGTAGAATCTATACCAAGGCGCATTGAAGCTGTTCTGGTGTCTCGTGGTGGCCCAACGCCCTATTAGGACATTTTCTGTTGGGTGTTTCCTTTATTTTGGCAGTTACAGTACCTGTATCTATTATTAGCTAGCACACAACATGATTTGGAATTACTAGTCCAGTTTCTATTTGTTCCACACAGTTGATGTTGTTTCATCAATTACAACATGCAAGGTGAAAAATATTTTTGTTTTAAGGACGTGAATTGAGTCCAGAGATTTAAGTTCTTCATGTCAACTTTTAATATATCACCAAGACGCTGTTGTTTATACTAATGTGCATAGTGGGGTCCATTTAGAAATTTGTAAACCTTTGCCACGCAGCATTTCCCATTCCGTTCATAGACACTTTTCCCCTGCCATGCTACAGTATTGGCAGCAGTATTACTCCACAGTGGTCTATGGTCTGAGGGGAAGAAATTAAGTATTTTATAAACTTTTGGTGAAATTTGTGAAAATGTCAAACCATGATGACATAAACACATGGCGTTTCATGAGACAAATACCTATGTGTGTTAATTACTTATAAGTCACCAAAACAGCAGAATTATATTCTATGACTTTACAAACTGTTATTGTTATTTTTTATTGATACAGATTACATTTGACAAATAGCAAATCAGAAAAAACTATCAGAAAAAAACCATGCATGTGCAGTTCAGCAACTCACCCAGTATGTGTCATTATTTAGTTAGGATTATTTTGATCTCTCTCATGACATGCTCTGAACTTTACATTCAAAACAGTCATTAATTAACCATAATATAATGCTGTGTGTTATTACTCTGTAACAGTTGCGTAACTGTACACAAGTACAATGAATTATCTTCCAAATGAATATGAGACGTGAGACACTTCCTTGGTCTCACGTCTCTCTGGATTGTTTTGATTTAGATTGGGATCTAAACACCACTCTCTTATGATCCCGTGTGACACATCCCTTGAACTGACTCTGGTATTTTACCTCATGGCATCAGCAGGAAAATGCATTAAAAGACATTAATCCATGTGTCCCACTTCAAAGAGATGGGTTCAGATATGGAGCCCCAAACAGAGGGACATTGAGAAGTCCTGACACCACCCCCTGAGAAGGGCACTATGGCCTGGGCGGTCTAGATGGCTGGTCCAACAGCATATCACTACTGTCACAGTATGCTGTTTAACTTTGGCGATTGGTCCTGTTAACTGAGACTGATTTAGTTTAAGGTCCGAAAAATGACTACTATATCCTATTGGCTGACTGAATTAACCTACAGTATCATGACATTTGTCCTCATGTTTTGGCAATCAGACTTTATTGTAATAGGTCAACTGAAAGCATGTTGAGTAGGCCTGTATGATAAAGAGGAATGAGTATTCTGTATTGAGGTAGAGCTTGGTTTTAGGCAATAAAATGCCTCCATTCTAGTCAAACAACCCCACCAATTTCTATGTGATTAAAAAATACTTTATTTCAACTTTAATCGTTGTCCTATCAATATTTTCTCAGGACTTGTTAGTGGACTGTCATGCCGTCTCTTTCGAGAAGTGCTTTTCTTATTAAATAATGTATCCGACCAAGTCTAGATTCATAAAATGAGTAGATATGACATAACTTGCATTATTTATATCCAAACATCTTTTTATGGCTGTCAGCCTTGGGATGTTGTAACATTATATATGATCTATGCAATTAATTCCACAGTGAAAACAGAGGCTGTTAGTGGGAGGTTACTAAAGTGTTTTAATGAGCTGACAGCTCTGGGGGGGTCTGACTGAGTTGTACTGTAGGAGACTGTTACTCTCCTGCCACGTCTGCTACTGCCTCAATAGGCCTGACTGTGCTCTCAGCACTCTACTCCACTCCCAACCACATACTCACTCCCCTTCATATCCATCTCTGACTGTTAGTGTCTGCGATTACTGAAGACACCATTCAGAGTGACATTTGAACAAAGATTTTCTATACTGCTAGAAGAAATGGTGCTATAAAGAACCAAAGATAACCATTATTTGAAGTAGTGTTGCCTTCTGTGAGATGTGATTCTGAGAATGACTGAACTGAACTGTCCTGTTCTTGTGTTCCAGTACCCAGCAGCCCTGATGAACCTAGGGGCCATTCTCCATCTCAACGGGAAGCTGCGGGAGGCGGAGACCAACTACCTGCGAGCTCTGCAGCTGAAACCAGACGACACCATCACCCAGTCCAACCTGCGCAAGCTGTGGAACATCATGGAGAAACAGGGCCTCAGGACCATGGGGCTGTGAGTTAGCTCTCCAGCCAGCAAGCCATCTGTGCAGCAAGACTGGGGAAGAAGTCACCCTCAGAGGAGAGAGGGAGGAGAGACTGGGAAGGTGAGGAAGGGGGAGGACAGCAGAACGCTCCTCGTGACTGTCTGTTGTGAGGAGCACTACATTGGATGATGACATTCTGGAACTTTGTCCAAAAAGGGTGCTCTCCCAGGATCTGTGATTCTTGAACAGAGCACTTAACTTGAAGTGGGCCATATTTTGTGGTTAATTAGGTTTTGAATTAGTTATAGATTCTTAAAAAATATTTAAGGACAACGTTTGTCCTGGGACAGTGCAAGATTAAAAGTGTGTGCGAGTGACAGGAAAAAAAACTTCCCAAGGCGCTGCCCTCTGAGGCAGGAGCAGTGGAGTAGAAGTTACTTTTACTCACCGTCTAATTATGTTCTTCGTCTGAAGTCAGTTCATTGGCTTCTGTGTATATCAGTGGAACTCGTGGCATGGTATTGGAGTTTACAGCTTTATCAGTTGTAAACAGCTTTATCAGTTGTTCTCAAATGTAACACTCCCACTGGGTACAGACAGCAGTTCAACATCTAGTTTTGATTTACATTTGGTTGAGTTTTCAACTAACATGAATTCAATGTTAAATCAACAACAACAAAATCACCATGTTATTGGATTTAAGTAAAAAGTTGAGTGAAAATAAGACAATTGCCTTACGTTAACTATTTTCAAATCCAATCTGTTTTCCACGTTGGTTCAACGTCATCGCGTAGAATTTGGGGGTGGAAATTACATGAAAACAACCTTGACTCAACCGGCTTTTGCCCAGTAGGCAACTAGTGGAGGTCAGGGTTGATTAATTATTGATTCCGAATGCCTATGAGATTTCACTGATTTGACATGTTGTTGGACATTGAGACCTACAGCACCATGCCTGCAAACGATATGTAGCAGATTGTTGAGCATCATGGAGTGATAAAAAGGGAACCCGTCATTGAAAATAAGAATTTGTTCTTAACTGACTTGTCTAGTTAAATAAAGGTAAAATAAAATTGTTGCCAAAAAACACAGTGGTAGTTGTGAAATAATACATCTGTCAGATGGAAAGGTGAAATGACTTTGAACTAAAAGAAATGTCTGTCATTATTTGCAAACTCTATTATACCTTTCTAATTGAAGGTGTGAACCTATTCCATGTAAATGTAGCAGATCATTTCACATTCCTTCAATAAGCTTGTTGTTTCATAGAGAGACATCACATGGCTCCTGTGTAGGCTACTCATGTGTCCTTGGATATTTGTCTTATAGGACAGTAATGTGTTATGAAAGGAAATGGCCAACTACCTTCCGATGGTACTAACATTAGCCCCTCTAATTTGGCATGCTAGCTAGAGGTTTGGACATTACCAGAGAACTGAGGACTTCCTCTTCCTTCGTGATTCATACTGATGACCTGTCTTCAGACATGATTAGAGGACAGTTGGAAGCCATTACTGATGACTGAAATCTCCTAACCAAAATAGCGGTCTAATCGATGCACTCCTTTACATAACAATGCACAGCTATAGTTTGTCTGAGGGAATCTTTTTATGTAATATTGCTTTGAAAACGTAAATGTTATTTTATTTGTATGTATACATGAAGTTTAATATATACAGTAAAAAGCCACATACATTATAATGGAGACAATAGTCTGACTTGCAAGGGAAGGTCAGTGCCCAGCAGGTTCAGTACCTGTAAGATATGAAGGATTTTCCATAGTATCAACACATCATGTTCTCTCACTCTTTTCGGTCTTAAACGTCCATTTTGTATATATTATGTGTAATTAACATCTACTTGGTGCTTGTCATTAAAACATTTACCACCGTTTATCAACTTACATTTGGAAGGAAGAAAAAGTATTTTGGAGATGATCCCGCTATGACATTTATGTTTATGGTAAAGAAGCCCACAGCCACCGGGCGGTTTAATATTTGTAAGTTATTTCTTTGTGTTATCTTGGCATATAAACCAGCTGGTACTGTGTTAGCTTTTTAAATGTATGTTGAAGGAAGTTCGTAAGATAAATATTGATCCATTTCCCTTCAAGAAATGTGATATACCTGTACACGTTTGTCTGGAAGACTTTGCCTTGCATTATGACTGAACAAAAGTATTATACAGCTATTTGATTCTCAACCCCATTTTCTGACAGGTGTATCTTGATTATGCTAAGATATTGCATTTGATGAAAAAAACTAAGTTCATCATAGACAATAAATTCAATGGCTAGCAAAAAGTCAAAAGTATTCAAATATTGCCATTTCTTTTGCTGTTCTTTTGCTGTCTCTGCAGTCACCCCATCCATCCGAGGTCATATCCAGTGCTTTATGACGTTAGTAGTCTGATAGTTGCCTTGTTCTTTCTTGAACAAAAAAAATGATAGTTGCCCTGTTCCACTCTGTACGTAACCTCTGTTCTCATGTCCTGCTGCCGGTATTGGAGTCACAGCATGGCACTGTGTCTGGCTGGAGCTGGATGGTCTTACTGGTTGTTACAGTGCTGACGATTGTGATCGTCTTGACCATACAGCACAACACTGTACAACACTGTGTTGTATATAGCTATGGTCACCATGTCTATCTATCTGTTATAGTGAAATGTTGAACTAGGTTATCACAATAAACTATTCTACCTTCACACCTTCCACCCCACTCCTACAACCCCCATCACAAGTTGTGCTAATTTCTCTTGTGGATAAATTGTTTATGAACAAATTATAGTATGAATGAAGATGGAAATAAGTGTTTCATTCTGTCTCTCTGCTCAGGGATTTCAAGCGGTGGGTTGTATTGCTGAATCATACTCACGGAGCACTCGGAGAGTTTACTAAATTAAAGTTTTATTTTTTGAAAGTTGTTGTATTTGTATAAATTATCAAGATTTGTAGCCTTTGCTTAAACGATGCGCCAGTATAAACTTTCCCAATGTTGCTTTTTTTCCACAATAAAGTAATGGTGTTCTGCTTTCATTGTCTGTCTGGGTATTTTAGGGAGATAGTTTTGGAGAGTTTATTTTACATTTACAGTACTTTAACATGTCGCACTTAGCCTCAAAAACAACATTCCCATGACGTCCTTCTATATACTGATATACAGTGCATTCGGAAAATAATTTTTCCACGTTTTCTTACGTTACAGCTTTATTATAAAATTGATTAAATTGTTTTTTCCCCACATCAATCTACACACAATACCCCATAATGACAAAGCAAAAATACGTTTTTACAAATGTGTGCAAATGTATTAAATATAAAAAACTGAAAATATCACATTTGTATAAGTATTCACACCCTTTACTCAATACTTTGTTGAAGCACCTTTGGCAGTGATTACAGCCTCAAGTCTTCTTGGGTATGACGCTACAAGCTTGGCAGACCTGTATGTGGGGAGTTTCTCCCATTCTTCTCTGCAGATCATCTCAAGCTCTGCCGGGGTGGATGGGGAGCTTCGCTGCACAGCTATTTTCAGATCTCTCCAGATATGTTAGATCGGGTTGAAGTCCAGGCTCTGGCTGGGCCACTCAAGCACATTGAGACTTGTCCCGAAGCCACTCCTGCATTGTCTTGGCTGTCTGCAACAGGGTCGTTGTCCTGTTGGAAGGTAAACCTTCACCCCATTCTGAGGTCCTGAGCGCTCTGGAGCAGGTTTTCATCAAGGATCTCTTTGTACTTTGCTTCGTTCATCTTTGCCTCGATCCTTACAAGTGTCCCAGTCCCTGCCTCTGAAAAACATCCCCACAGCATGATGCTGCCACCACCATGCTTCACCGTAGAGATGGTCCCAGGTTTCCTCCAGATGTGGCGCTTAAGCATTCAGGCCAAAGAGTTCAATCTTGGTTTCATCAAACCAGAGAATCTTGTTTCTCATTGTCTGGGAGTCTTTAATTGCCTTTTGGCAAACTCCAAGCGGGCTGTCATGTGCCTTTTACTGAAGAGTGGCTTCCATCTGGCCACTCTACCATAAAGGCCTGATCGGGTTCTTGGTCACCTCCCTGAACAAGGCCCTTCTCCCCGCTCAGTTTGGCCAGGCAGTCAGCTCTAGGAAGAGTCTTGGTGGTTCCAAACTTCTTCCATTTAAGAATGATGGTGCCCACTGTGTTCTTGGGGACCTTCAATGTTGCAGCTATTTTTTGATACCCTACCTCAGATCTGTGCCTCGACACAATCCTGTCTGAGCGCTACGGACAATTCACGGACAATTCAACCTCATGGCTTGGTTTTTGCACGGTCAACTGTGGGACCTTATATAGACAGGTGTGTGCCTTACCAAATCATGTCCAATCAATTTAATTTACCACAGGTTGGTAAATCAAGTTGTAGAAACATCTCAATCAAGTTGTCAAAACATTTCAAGGATGATCAATGATAACAGTATGCACCTGAGCTCAATTCCGAGTCTCATAGCAAAGGGTCTGAATACTTATGTAAATAAGGTATTTCTGTTTTTTATTTGTAATAAATTAGCAATAATTTTTAAAAACCTGTTTTCGCGTTGTCATTATGGGGGTATTGTGTGTAGATTTCTGAGGATTTTTATTTATTTAATCAATTTTAGAATAAGGCTGTAATGTAACAAAATGTGGAAAAAGTCAAGGGGTCTGAATACTTTCCGAAGGCACTGTGTACAGTCCGTAGGCATAAGGCATATTTACCTCCTATTCACAAAGGGTATCAGACATAATGGGGTGGTCTTGCAGGCTACGGAAAAAGGTTTTTGAAGGCATTTGAAGTTCCCCTGCAAATTTGTTAAAATGTGTCATACAATCAGCTCAAACTGATCTCCTGCTTTCATCTTTGTACAACACAAAGGGGAAGTAAACATTCCCATATGGATAGGAAGGGTGGATAACACAGTGTCTACATGTGGCCTGCCTGTCTTGCCCCCTCCTTCCCCGCCCCATACCCCGCACCCCGCTGACAAGCAGAAGTCCTACCCAGTAACCCTCTAGACATGGGAGGCAGTCTTGTGGTGTTTCTCATGTGTGAGCCTGAAGGCTACTCGCATGATGTGAACACCCCATGGTGACCAGGGTTCCTTATTGATTCATTCAAAATGTCATGTGCAAAGGCCATTGTCATTGTCTGTTCCATTTTGGAACTGTATTCTCCCAATGCAGGTGTGCTCTTATCATAACAAATCATGATCAAACATGTCAGAAAGCAGGGCTGTGGACATTCCCTTTCAGATGCTAACCATATGCTATGGTTGACTTGGACACCATTCCATAAATGCACAAGCAGTTAAAATACATTCTGTGCATGTGTGGTGACTGCCGTTAGAGTGGAAGCCTATGTTGCGCAATGCCAGTTCAAATCCATTTTTATTTGTCACTATTTTCTATTGTGGCTAATGCTTTCTCCATTTGCTCCACTCACGTCTCCAAATTAATTAAAACGTTAATCCGTCTCCTCGTTGCCAAAAAGTGAGGTAATAGTTCTGAAATGAGAGAAACAGGCACACATGTAAAGGGTGTTCACGCAGAATATCTCCACATCATAATATTTCTTATTTTGCCTAGCTATATACAGTTGAGCAAAAAAGTATTTAGTCAGCCACCAATTGTGCAAGGTCTCCCACTTAAAAAGATGAGAGAGGCCTGTAATTTTCATCATAGGTACACTTCAACTATGACAGAGAAAATGAGAAAAAAAAACAGAAAATCACATTGTAGGATTTTTAATGAATTTATTTGCAAATTATGGTGGAAAATAAGTATTTGATCAATAACAAAAGTTTATCTCAATACTTTGTTATATACCCTTTGTTGGCAATGACAGAGGTCAGAGTGTTCTTTGACAGCTCTTTGGTCTTGGCCATAGTGGAGTTTGGAGTGTGACTGTTTGAGGTTGTGGACAGGTGTCTTTTATACTGATAACAAGTTCAAACAGGTGCCATTAATACTGGTAACGAGTGGAGGACAGAACCTCTTAACCTCTTGGAACTACCCATTCCGGAGAATTGTCATCAACTGACACTAATTAGCATAACGCAACGGACAAAAAATATTACTAGAAAATATTCATGAAATCACAAGTAAAATATATTGAAACACAGTTTAGCCTTTTGTTAATCACCCTGTCATCTCATATTTTGAAATTATGCTTGACAGCTAAAGCAAGACAAGCATTTGTGTAAGTTTATCGATAGCCTAGCATAGCATTATGCCTAGCTAGCAGCAGGCAGCTTGGTCACGAAAATCAGAAAAGCAATCAAATTAAATCGTTTACCTTTGATGAGCTTCGGATGTTTTCACTCACGAGACTCCCAGTTAGATAGCAAATGTTCCTTTTTTCCATATAGATTATTTTTCTAGCCGAAATAGCTCCGTTTGTTCTTCATGGTTGGCTGAGAAATCGACCGGAAATTGCGGTCACGACAACACCGAAAAATATTCCAAATTAGATCCATAATATCGACAGAAACATGGCAAACGTTGTTTATAATCAACCCTCAAGGTGTTTTTCAAATACTGTATCTATTCGATAATATATCAACCGGGACAGTTGTATTCTTAGTAGGAGCGACAGAAACAATGGCCGCATTTGTCTATTACGCACAAATCACTATGAGAGCCACCACCCGACCACTGACGCAATGTTGTCGTTCACGCTCATTTTTCAAAATAAAATCCTGAAACTATGTCTTGTGACACTAGACACATTAAGTAAGCCATAGAAAAAGGAATCTCGTTGATATCCCAGTCACTGCTCAATAGGGACGCATAGAAGGGACTCTTATTTAGAAACCGCTGCGTTCCTGATTGGATTTTTCTCAGGCTTTCGCCTGCAATATCAGTTCTGTTATACTCACAGACAATATTTTTACAGTTTTGGAAACTTTAGTGTGTTTTCTATCCTAAGCTGTCAATTATATGCATATTCTATTTTCTGGTCCTGAAAAATAGGCCGTTGACTTTGGGAACGTTATTTTTCCAAAAATAAAAAAAGTGCCCCCTAGTTTCAAGAGGTTAAAGAAGGTCTGTGAGAGCCAGAAATCTTGCTTGTTTGTAGGTGACCAAATACTTATTTTCCACCATAATTTGCAAATTAAAAAATCCTACAATGTGATTTTCTGGATTTTTTTTCTCATTTTGTTTGTCATAGTTGAAGTGTACCTATGATGAAAATTACAGGCCTCTCTCATCTTTTTAAGTGGGAGAACTTGCACAATTGGTGGCTGACTAAATACTTTTTTGCCCCGCTGTACCTATCAGCATTACAGGTATTTATGTACCACTAATAACTCCATCAGGCATTATTAGCATGCCATAAGGATGTTATGGTCAATAATAGTAAGTATAGTCACTAACTAGGAGAGCAGTGATGCGCTTGGCCATTTTTCATAATACATGTATTGTTCGCTGCTGCCAGATGGGAGCTTTTGTATGCACACCTACATGACAGAGCAGATTGAGAACCTTGTATTCTAGCCATGTAAGATGACCACGACGACGCTTTAAACGTTATAATGAAAAAGGTCTGAACTCACTAAAAAACGTTCCATCTCTGAGGAGCACATCTCATGCGATCTGATATCCTGCTTCTCTATCAATAAATGCACATTTTCATCAGGGCATTAAGCATTAAGTCATGGATTCCCTGTGTCCAGCACCCAAGGAAATACATCACATCTGTCTTCCATTTTCATGACCTACTTCATCACGTTACGATATTGCCTTTTGCATCCAGAGGAGTCCGAGCTGGAAGAGAGGGGCTTACCATTTCCTTATGAGGGTCTTTTTCTTATTATGTTGTTATATGGCAAATCTGCCAGCTGTTATCAAGCAAATATTTTGCGGAATGCGCCGGTGACCTATCGGGGCTTTGATCTGAGCGGCATGGGCCAGCCGCTCGGAGCGAACATGCGGCGTCTTTAGAGCGGATCGCTGTGCGTGACGCATGGAAGTCTTTCCCTCTGGACCCAATAGCCATTGTTATTGCTTAACAGAAGAAGCATTAGAACGAGGATTAGGCACGAAATGCTTGACTCAACAATAAGGTATCTTAAGGTATCTCTCCAAGACACTGCTTCATATTATTGAAGGGTCTTTTTTAGCTTCAGGAAATTGCATTTATTTTTGCATTTCTGTGGAAATACTCCTCTCAATGCTCTCTGATCCAGAGCTTGCAGAGGTACATTATCAGTTGAGAAAACATTTTCAGGCCCTGGGGATCAAAGATGCTGGAATGATGGTAGGCCCTCTCTTCCTCTGCTTTGTAGACAATGTCTGAGCTAGGGTTGCAAAATTCCATGAACTTTAAATACATTTCCTGGTTTTCCAGAAATCCTGGTATTTGCAACCATAGACTGACTCAGAACTAACTCAGGGAAACCAACAGAGAAAACCATCCATTTTGAACGATTAAACCATTCCATAAATAGTAGTTATTGTCCTAAATGCTTGTGAAGATAGTCTTTACTGAAGTCACATGAATCTGTGGATTAATACCAAACACTGCGGCAAATGTACCTATAGCTAAATGTAGTCTACTTTTGAAATTTCACATGCCACAATCTGCCTACATACTTCCCTTATGTCAAATAAATCATCTTAGCTGAGAGTAGAGGACAAGTAAGTCTTTCCGTAGTAGGGCCTGCAGAATCATCTCTGACATACTATATTGTATGGTTTATATATTTGTAAATTTTTTATTTAAACTTTATTTAACTAGGCAAGTCAGTTGTCTTAAAGGGTGAGATACCGTTTTTAAACATTCCTTTTATTGAATTCCAAAATATTTCGTACAACCTTTAAGACATGTTTGAATTAAGTAACCCATTTGAATAATATTTATTTGTTTTATGTAAAAATAAAAATAAACCTTGGATGCAGGTCTTTGTACATTATTACAAACTTTAATAAAACATAATGTTCATAACATACCCAATGTAGGAATAGACTATAAAATAATACATGTTTTTTTTCAGATCTTACAGTTGTCTGCGCCAGACCCTAGCTTGAGAGAAAAGAGCGCTACCCTTAGTTAAATGGGGGGGGTATACATTTTCAAAAATTAACACCTACATTTTAACACACGTTATAATAATTCAGTAATATAATTCAACATTTATTTTAACTATTTCTTACAGATATATGGGGTCCTGTTAGCCCTGAACATTATCCGTTTCCAATTCCCCATCACAAAGTCTTTTCCGCGCTCCGTCGAAGCTCTGTCCACTTTCCTGCCAGGGAAAGATCCGCCTTCGAACTTGTTGTTGTTCCGGGGTATGTCTCAACGATAACCTAGGCCATCGCCGTAATTGTTCACGATTTTCGAAAAGACTGTCCAGCTTATTCATCAGGGTTCGGAAAATGTGGTAATTGCGCCATTTAAAACTGAACATTATTTGAAAAAAATTTACATCCTTGCATGCTTTGGAGGATACATATGGACTGACCGTTTTCATAGCATTTGACCTGTCAAATTGTTCACATGCTAAAATTGTCACTCTGGAGTCCGGGGTATACCCCATGGAAGTGACTCTCAGGGCCATTAGATCCTGGCGTCCACAGAATTGTTCTTCCAACGCATATCCTGGCAGCCTTGAAGCACTCATGGCACGTTCCATTTGACACAAAGCTAGCCTTATTTTAAGCCATTCTCGCATCCTTAGCGCTAGAGAAAAAGGCTCGGGTTCTGCACGATAAAAGGGTTGGGACACGCTGTCTGTGAATATCTTAACCGTAGATTCCTCCGGGTTGAATATGTACGAAATATGGCCCTCGCTTGTACACAGAAATCCGTTAAAACATTCGGGAGCCTCTACCAAAATATCCTCCAAGCTTTTGGCGTTGGGTTCGTGACATGAGCTACAGAGCACTCAGAGAATTCCCCTTGTAGACATATTTTTAGATGCTTAATATTCAGGTCTTAAAAAATGGCTTGTTCTGGACATTTATATAATGCTGAGGCCCCAGCGCTATCTATAGCCCCAGACATTCCTGCTTCATAGATAACAACCATAAGGGAGATAAAACTGGGGGGGCATGGGCCCCAAAAGTTCAAACACCCTCTAACACATGACCACACGAACAGGGGGGGGGGGGCACATATTCTGTACATGTCATCAGGTCATAAGGTCAGCAATCAATCAATTTTGACACATGCCGTATCCTATTACTCTCTTGTGTGTGTGTGTGTTGGAGTGTCAGTGTGAGTGTGTGTGAGTTAGTGTGTAGAGTCCTGTGAGTATGCATAGAGTCTGTGCAGCTGTTTCGTTAGCTATTTAGCAGTCTTATGGCTTGGGGATAGAATCTGTTCAGGAGCCTTCAGACTTGTTGCTCCGGTACCTCGTGCCATGTAGAAGCAGAGAGAACAGTCTAGGGCTTTGGTAGCTGTAGCGCATGCAATCGAGGGCGGTTCAGATGCAATAACAAGCTGTGATGCAGCCGGTCAAGATGCTCTTAATGGTGCAGCTTTTTGAGGATTTGAGGGCCCATGCCAAAATCGTTTCAACCTCAGTGAAGTAGTGAAATAAGCTGTAGCAAACTTAATTACAATATAAATATAGAAAACAATAAACAGTACAATGAACAAAACGGAACATAAACTGGACAGAACTAAATAATAAGTAAAGAAGTGTAAACCATGAGGACATGGGGACATGTTGCTACATGGCTCTTTCTTATCAGGCATTATTGAGGCCTGGGTTTAAGTCTTGGTTTAGACTTCTTGCTGAGCAGGGGAACACAACTATGTACTTGAGCATTACTGGGGAACTTTTTGACCTGACCACTAGTGTCCGCTCATTATAAACCCAGAGGTTTAGATGGCAAATTGGCTTGCATTTAAAAGCCAGAGCATTAGCCTACATAGCCTATAGTAGGCCTAGGTCTGAACCTGAATCCTGCATAGATAAACAGCTTGCTTGTCTTTGTGGCACCGTGTTAACAAACATTGTCTCATTAGTTCACAACAGGAGGCCCAACATGTGTGAATGACAGTGAATCAAACAAAATAATTGCATTCCTGCTGTTTTGTCACCTGCTGAGATGCATAAACAGACTTTGTTATATGACTGACCTTCATTCTGGACTTAGTCTTCTATGAATAAATGTGAAAGTATATCCCGGTTAGTCACACATTTGAACAATAGTCACTGTACCAGACCAAACTCCTGAATAAAGGAGGATTATTAAGGAAATATTGAACGTTTGTTTTTCATGTCTAATTTAGGAACCAGGGATTTTACCAAATTGAACACCTTCAATTTACCAGTCTGGGCAGTTAATAGGTTAATAGAATGCATTAAACCCTACAAAAATCCACATAGTTCTCATCTCCTGTTGGTGAAGGATCATTTTCCTGATGTAGCAAACTGGCTCTAATGAATATCCCACATCTATAGTTCACATTGTTGTGCTATACATGTTTATTTCATCGTAACACAAGGAAAAAGTGTAATCACTTGTTTTCTCACTACAAAATGCAATCCTAACTTTCTGTTTTTCCTTTTTAATGCATTTGCAAAAATGTCTAAACAACTTTTTTCGCTTTGTCATTATGGGGTATTGCGTGTACATTGCTGAGGAACACAATTAAATGTAATACATTTTAGAATAAGGCTGTAACCTAACAAAATGTGGAAAAAGTCAAGGGGTCTAAATACTTTTCAAAGGCCCTGTATATTCATGTGAAACGTTGAGAGATATGTCAAAACTAAGCTGTAGAAAAATAGAGATTGGGGATTTTTGATCCTGCGGTTAAACCAAGGCAATCTTAGTGATTCATCATTGTTGCAGAGGAAATGTGCTTCTTAATTCCAATAAAAGCCAGCCATTTCTAATAATATTCACAGCAAATGTTACATTTCTAATACATAAAGCAAACACAACTGACACTGTTATCATGTAAAAATATTCCACTCATCTCCTCTGCCAGCATCCTTTTATCACTTCATAACTCCTTTAACAAGACACTGCTTAAGACCCCAATAAGAGTAAACATATTTCTCCTCCTCCCCACTCATGACTCCTTTATGTAGGAGAGGTAGAGCCCACTCAAATGACAATGCATTTATCAACATGGCACATGGTTATGCTTTCAGTAATTCATTTATGTTTCAACATGTAGACACGTGGCGGTGTTATATAATACCCCACTGATGTGACTGTGTGATAAAAGTAATGAGGTGTGTGTGTGTGTCAGTCACTGATACTGCCCAGGGAATGTAATTACATAGGGTGGTCCTCCATTATCCTTGTGTAAAAGTTTCCTCTGCATTTCCTCATGGCATTGTCTTCTTGTATCAACCCTGGTGTGTTCCATTTTTACCTTGGAACACTCACTGCTACATTGAAAACAGGGAAACCTATTCAAACATGTTCTATTTCCATTTTCTATATTTGGTAAAGAATAAGGAAGGTCATTATCAACATAATCCATTTAACTTACACAGTCGATATCCTGATTGAGAAAAAAGAGATCATACTGAGAGTTTTTGTTGTCATTTTTCTCCCCAGTTTCATGAATACGATCTTGTTTCATCGCTGCATCTCCCTAACAGGCTCAGGAGAGGCGAAGGTCGTGTTATGAGTCCTCCGAAAAATGACCCACCAAACCGCACTTCTAAACACCCACTCGCTTAACCTGAAAGCACCAATGTGTCGAAGGAAACACTGTTCAACTGACGTCCGTAGTCAGCCTGCAGGCGCCTGGCCCGCCTCAAGGAGTCGATAGAGCAAGATAAAAATAAAAAAACAGAGCCAAACTCTCCCCTAATCCGGACAATGCTGGGATAGTTGTGCGCCGCCCAATAATAACACAGCTTGGGAACGAACCCCAGGCTGTAGTGATGATGCAATATTGCAATGCGGTGCCTTAGACTGCTGCGCCACTCAGGAGGGCCCTGAGAGAGAGTTTTTAACATGAATCAACAAACACGTTACACTCTACCACTACAGTCAACCTCAGGATAACCTCTGTGGAGCCTGGTCTGGCCTCAGATCACCTCTAAGCTTTATTCTCCCAGTGCCCCGGGCCCAGCCTGCCATGGCAAACCGCGCGTGTGAAACGAGGAGCCAGTGATAGAACCCAGAACCGTGTTGTGTCAAAATGGCAGCTTTCGAGGATTTACAGAGCACTTACAGCCAAGGCCCATGGGCCTCGTAAACTCCCTATCATTTGCCAGCATCTGAGTGACCAAGTCCTTTATTCAGGAAATTACCCTTTTTCTCTCTCGGGGAGGACAGGACACAGTTTGTCTTCTGCCAGTCCTCACCAGTCTGGCGCCATGGGCAGCCATTCCCATAGTGTTCCCAGCCTGTGTTGAGTTTGTCTATGCATTCTATGCATTACTGTATACTGTGAGAGCAGCAGGTGTGGCCAGAGTGCGGGGTCAGGTTTGATTAGTTCCAGAGAGGGAGACGGATGTGAAGGATCCAGCAGGGTATGTCAAAACGAGAGACACTCCTCCAGATTCCTAGACAGCTGGAGTTCCATTCAAGATGAGGGAATATGGAGCAGGGAACATGGGAGGTGGGGAGCTATCCATGGGACAGCAATAGTTTTTTGCCCAGCAGGAGACAGACGCTCCATACACAATAATCATGGGCTATTAAGCATCTGGGCTACATCTGGGCAGGTTTCCCACTTGTCAGTCCCTCTCTCAGGGCAGGGGTGACTGTGGTCAGTGGGCTTCTATCCACTACTACATACAGGTGGATTAGGGAAGAACATCTGTGGCTATGGAGCATGTCTGTGATGACAGAACTAGAGCATGAACACTACATAGAAAATTATATGGAGAGCTGCATTAGAGAAAATGTAGTCCAAGCTATCTTTAGTCTTCCCAATAGCCAGATCATTAATGCACATTTTCATAGCTGCATGACTGTCAAAAATAAAACATTCTACTGTCTTGTCCGCATCATCACCCTGAGTCATGTTTTGTACCCATAGAGATACACATAGGTGTTGATCTTTATCGCTTACATAATCCACATCTGTTCTTGCCAAAATCAGCACCAAGAGTGCATAGCAAATTCAAAACTACCCGTCACAGATAGCAATTAGCCTAAATTGTATGGCAAAATGTGCTAAGAGAATCAAAATGATATCCCTCAATATAAGTTAGAATAGAGAATGATTACTGTTTATGTGACGTAATCACATCAGATTCACAAAAAGCACTACAAATTTCTGTTGGTAAATCCAATGGCCCTCTCTTTTCCTCAGGATTGTTGAGAGGAAAACAAAACCATATTCTGTTCAGGATAGAGCTACATTTTCACATTCCAATGTAACACTAGATACTGCCTGGCAACCTATAATAGTTTTTTCTCCCTTGCTCTAAGCTCAAACATCAGAACTAGAAAGCAGCTTGGCAACACTCTGTACCTATTACAATTCCTACAGATATGCTATCTTAATTTGATCACTCTGTTGTCGCAGACAATTTCCCTGCACAGTAGGAAATGCAAATTGTAGTGTATTCAAGGTTTAATAAAGCTTTTAAAGTTTGTAATTTCTCCTTTAAAATGTCAACCTTGATTTGCCCTAATGAGAAATGTATCATCCTCTACAAAAATGACCATTCATTCTGATCCACATAATAATTGACATTTCCTGTTGCTACTGTGAGATACAGGGACAGTTAATATAGCGC
Organism: Oncorhynchus nerka; assembly: GCF_034236695.1. Lineage (NCBI taxonomy): Eukaryota > Metazoa > Chordata > Actinopteri > Salmoniformes > Salmonidae > Oncorhynchus > Oncorhynchus nerka. The sequence continues at coordinate 22,786,359 of NC_088404.1, read as the reverse complement.
AATTTAATAGATATTTTATTCTATTTTTGTTTTCTCTCTGTCAGTTTACTTAGTGGAATTAGTGCCCTAACTTTTCAATATGGTCATTAGCTGCTCTCTTTGTTTCACCAGCCCAGTTAGCATCTACATTTCTTCATCCCAGATATTGTTGATTTTAATGATTGATTTCATTAATGCAGCTTCTTGGGAATTATAACCTGTGGAAGTTGCCATTATTGTCGGCTGCACTGGCCTTTTAGTTTTCAAACGTCTGTTAAGGGAAATTCCTTAGTATTTCATTGAGATTTAAGGCTGTATCAAATCAACTCTTAATTTATTTTATAAAGCCCTTTTTACATCAGCAGTTCTCAAAACCCCAAAAGAGCAAGCAATGCAGAGGCAGAAACAAAGTGGCTAGGAAAAAGTCCCTGGAAAGCAGGAACCTAGGAAGAAACCTAGAGGGAAACCAGGCTCCAAGGGGTGGCCAGTCCTGTTCTGGCTGGACCGGTTAGAGATTTGAGAGTACACCTCTGTAGCCATTTTGACTTAATAGTACCAAAAAGTTCTATGTTCCAAATGTTCATAGTGTATTTATTCAAACCATACGGCTGTATATCTATCACAATCAGACCCAGCCAGCACTGTCCATCCGTTCCAAAACAGTACATTTCCGTGCCCTAAGTAGATTTTTATTAAGAGGTCTTGTCAGTGTAATGCTTAACACTTCAAAAAGGAGACAGCTTCCAGTGAACATAAACATTACAGTGGAGTTAAACTCACGGCTCACAAAGCAAGAGAAACTGTCTAGGGCTCATGCATGTGGTTCGACCGGGAGCCAGCACACCTTATGCTACCCTTCATCATGGATTTAGAAACGTTGTGAATTCACACAAATGGACAGATAGGCCATGATTTGGGAAATATGAACATATTTTAGTAGTGTGCAACTCCTGTTCTCTGCCTTCACTCCACATTAGGATCATTATCCGAAAAATGCTATTATTGACATTTTCTCAGGGTGCCGTGCCGCTGGTTTCCTTCCTGGTCCCTGTTGGACCCCCGGAGCAGAATCCTCCCACTCGTTATTTATCTGGAGCACAGCGGGAATGGCTGATTGTGCTCCTTAGAGACCTATTAGAACAGACAACCTGACCCAGCCAGACACTGCTCTCATCCATCATATAAATCTGGAACATGGACACCGTGCGCAAATCCACTAACGTCTGCTTTATTACACCCGTGTGTCAGGAGAGAACCCAAAGTTTTGCTAATAACTCTGGACACCAGGATAGAAAAACACAAATAGAGAAATGGAACACCAGCGGTTGGGTGGGTGGGAAGAGGTGCAACAGGCCTTATATCAGTGAGGATTCTGTTACCCAGCTTTGACACTCCTTGGCTCCCCACCTCTCCCCACGTCTGCCCTGTGCAGTAGCTGTCCCAGGTACTCCTTGAATGGAGAGCAGACTGTTATTCTATCCTCCTCTCTGGTGAAGGAGGTCATTTGCAAATAGGCTTCAGAATGTCGAGCACCAGGGTTTCGGAGGCCCTTGACACTTCTGATATGAATTCCAATGGAAAACTCTTAGAGTTGTGGTTTGGAAATGGACCAGTGTCTGTTCTGGATTGATATAAACCGTGTGTTTTCCTCATATTTAGGATGTCAGAGAATCCGCTTGTGCTGATATATACAAATAATTGTGATGAAGAGTGTGTGTGATGTGACTTAACTTATTTTCCAAGAAACGATACGCTTCATAACCTTTACTGTGACTCACTCTGTGGGAAATGACCCATTGAAAGTGGAATCAACTATGCTCTTTTATCTACTACTATAATCATCTCAACTTTGCTTCAGTTAGCAGCAGCTCATATTTGAAAGGCTTGGGGTTGCATTTCTATTGATATAGGAGCATATGCAAACCATTTGGTCTTCAAAACTAAAGCCAAGATATTAATATTGCTGAGGAGGCTGAGGGTCTTGCCGGTTCCTACTGGGCCATTTACTATATATTCATATTCTTATCTTTTATTATTTCTTGATGTTGTTGCATTGTTGAGAAAGAACCTGCGAGTAAGCACTTCGTTGTACGGTGTATACCATGTGTATCTTGTACATACCACTAATAAAACTTGAAACTGTGTTTGCTATGTGACAGTGATGTAGCATTAATATATTCTGAACTGTTAAAGCTAATTATTGAGCTGTGTTTAATTTTCTGGCAAGTTATTGCAATTTTTTCTAAATGTTGAAAAAACATAAAAGCAATATTAACAAACTTGTGCACTCCTTGCACAAATCATGCAAATGTGTCTTTCCTCAAAACAGTTTATTCAGCTAAAGGACTGAGGCAGTGTTTCCAAGTCATTTCTACTTTAAACAATCCTGATAGTTTCCACACACTCCTGATTGTAATCAATCCCTTTGGAGCAGATGATTGTCTCAAGCGTTGATATCAGCAGCACATTCCTACAAAAAGGAGTTGAGAAGCTTCCTCATAATATGGCTAAATGTACCAAACATTATACAGTGCGCTACTTTTGACCAGAGCCCTATGGGAATAGGGTGCCATTTTGGATGCATACCGTATAGCCTACTAATACTGCTCTCTATCAAGAAGCCTGTACGGTAACAACTCTACTACTGCAAAACGAGACTGGTGTGATTGAATAGCTACTAGTTTGAGGGAAAAGAGCTGCAGACTGAAAAGGAAAATAACTGTTTTATTGACAACATTGTATACCGAAGTGGACATGGCTTTAAACGTCTTTCCACCTTTCCACCGAAAACATGTCATGGTTTGTCATGTTCAATTTATGTAGAGGGCTGAACCATATAATTGGTTTATTCAAATGTTTTTCCTAAAATACACACAAGATACAGCTGGTATCAACAGTCATGTTACACAATATGTTAATATTCAGCTCTTGAAATCTCTAAAACTAGAGTTCTCAAAACTAGGTGTTGATTTAATTTATTATTGGAAGTAACCAGCCTTTTAATGGACACCTATTAAGTACATTTTGTCCCATAAATAAAATGGCCATGTATTTCAGCCATGCCACTAGGTAACATACTACTCTTTGTAAACCCAGAGGTAGCCTAAGTGTTTTTCATTTATCAGTAGTCATTTAAATGGGTTCACTGTATCATTCCATTATCTAGAGAAAGAGCAAAGAGCAGATCTGGAAGCAATCATATTATGTTTATATATTTTCCAATATAATATTCAGTTGACTCTCTGTATAAAATGGCATTGTGGTGCTGAATGTGGACTGGCAGTGGGTTAACTCATTACTAACCCAGCTATTAAGCTGTCAGTGTAAAACCGGACATATTTCTTGATTCGTTTGAGAATCCCAGAGTACTTTACAGGGTTTAAAGACATTTTAACCAACATGAGCGACCAGCCCTTAATGTGTTCTTATTTGTTATTTTAATTATAATTTTATATTTACCCTTTTTTCTCCCCAATTTCATGGTATCCAATTGGCAGTTACAGTCTTGTCTCATCGCTGCAACTCCTGTACGGAGGCGAAGGTTGAGAGGCGTGCGCCCTCCTAAACACAACCCAGCCAAGCCGCACTGCTTCTTGACACAATGCCCACTAAACCCAGAAGCCTGCCACACTGTCATACCCTGATCTGTTTCACCTGTCTTTGTGACCCCCCTGCAGGTGTCGCCCATCTATGCCTCATTATCCCCTGTGTATTTGTACCTGTGTTCTCTGTTTGTCTGTTCCCAGTTCATATTGTTTCGTCAAGCCTACTAGCATTTTCTCCTCTGTTCCTGTCTATTGATTGTTCCTTTTTTTTCCCGGTTTTGACCTTTTCTGTCCGCCCTGACCCTGAGCCTGCCTGCCATCCTGTACTTTTGCCACACAACTCAGGATTATCGACCCATGCCTGCCATTGACCTGTCGTTTGCCTGCCCATAATCTCTAGTGACACAGCCTTAGACCACTGCGCCACTCAGGAGGCCTAACATTTGAGTTTACCTAGCTACAGTTCATGATAAACTACATTAAAACCAGCACTAAAGTCTAACAACACTGCACCCACTAACCTCCTGTCATTCATACTCTTTAGCTATCATTTGCATTACTTGTGGAATGCCCTTCTCTGTGTGCATGCTGGAAACCCGTTATCAGACCATTACATAATAACTATTATTGGATTTGTACAGATACCATTTTTTCCAATAATTTACTTAACACAGCTTATAGGACTACTATTTGGATCAATGAGGGTGGATTGTTTTATCCATAGGTAGTGGAATAACCTTTGACTCTTTCAACACCCCACATACTTCTGGGCACACCCCACACATCAAGCACCTATGAAAAAATATGACAAATTGGGGTGGATATGTGGTTGGCTGTAACTCTAAGAAATTTGCTTACCTGATGCTCCAGGTCTTCTGTCTAAACGCTTACTCCGACTTCCCAAGGCTTGACATTTTACCAATAGTATTGAGATTGAAATTGAAATGCACAGTATCCGTCCACTTCTCCCCTGCTTCTGGAATAGGCTACACTGATGCTATTGTCATACTTGAGGCGCTGAATGTATTACAGCAGATATAAATTATTTCTCCAGATCAAAAAATCTAAGCATTCCATGTAGTCCTATTGGTCACATTAACTTTGGGATAAGCTCAAACAAAATATTTAATTCAGTATTTGTGGTTGCCCTTTAATATCCAGGGCAACCTACCTTAAACAGAGTGAAACTGTGGGACTACTTATAAATGCCTTTCAGGAACATAATGATGACTGACATGTAAAGGAAGGCGGTAGAGCCAGAGTTCTGCAATGAAATGACACAATGTATGATAAAATGTCCACTCTGGAATAAGTATAAAATCGTAAACAGTGCAGATTATGTGGACATCCTTAACTTAATGTGAATCAACAGGTATTTGGCAAGGTTAGGGAAATTAAGTGAACGGGCAGGTGATTACATCTAAAATAAAGGGATTGAGGTGTTCAGTGTCAGGGATCCCATGGGAGTAGTGCACCAAATCATTACCGGTTAGACATGGAAGGGGATTTCCTGTAGATATGCAAAATAAACAGAAAAAGTGCATGTTCCATAGGGGGAACAGAGCACACAAGAGGCCAAACACATCTTGACTTAACTGGGAAAGACTAAAGATCACGTGACGATAGCAATGTTATCTTTGAATTGATCAATGATAATACAAGGAGTCATAGTAAGTTGTGACTGAAATACAGTATAATAATGTTAGGAGAGCCTCTCTCTACTGCAGATTCTTTACATGAATTGTAAATTTTTAAACCTAAAACAGTTTATTTAAGATCCTCTTCTGAGAAGGTATAACAGCGATCAATCCGTTACAATTACATTTAATCTCCTTTTGAAACAACTGCATTTCGCCTTCAGATATAGGCTAGCAATTCTATTCTCATCAAGCAGCTGCTTCTAGATAAAACATACAAAAACAGTCTTCTTTTATGTTGAAAATTGAATCAGAACACAAATAAATTCATCCCGAGCCGTGAGCTCTGTTGGTGATAACATAACGCTTGTTTAGCCATCTCAGCAGGATCCATTTGACTCTGCCCACTGCAATTGCCGGACATCACAAAGGAGGCACACTGTTCTAATATTGGCTGCCTGCTCCTGAGGTGGTTCTTTTCATGTTTTCTGTCAACATACAGTTCTTCATCTACCACAGGATTTCTGGATAGTATATCAGTATATCAGCCACAGGGATGGTGTGCTGGGCATGTGGCTCTGTTTCATATTTTTTTGTCTGACATGTCCTTTGTTGACTGTATTATTTAACTTAGACAGCAAATTGAGAAAGTCAAGGATACATAGTCATCTTTTATTTGACAATTCTTGGTAACCTTCAAATAACAACAACCATAGGTACTTCAAAATGCAATTTAGCTAATGGCATTGTAAACATTTGCTGAGAATTTTACAAGGTGATACATTTAGATATTTATGGAGGTGAAAAAGCATGTTCTTAGTTATTGCACTGAACGTATTAAAGACTGTTTTAGGTAGAACGTGCCATTTACACAGACCATGCCTTTGACCTTTACATCCACACCTGGATGAAAGAAACACAGTGAAAAGTATAGAGGTGCAGCAGCAGCAGCAAGACTGGCCTGGTCTGTTTGGATCAAAGGCTTTCATTCGCTCCCTTTGTCTGTGCACATGTGCGCAACCACAGCCAATTACTCAGGTTCTACCTAAACAATGCATGTGAAAGACCGATTCACCATTCACAGTCATGCCCCACATGCTCACATACTCTAAACATGAACATCCCCTACAGTTTTAGCCATTCCACCATAATTCCCATATTTCAATTGACTCACAGGGTGTGTTTGTCCACACCAGTATTGTAGATCAAACTTGTAGCAGAGGATTAATAATTTGTGAGGATTTAAGTACTATACCAGTTGCTTTACCTCTGACCTAAGAAAGAATGTTCAGTGAGTATCAGTAAGGAAAGAGCGGGAAAAATGTTCCTCCTAATTATGTACGCCCCACACTTCCTGCATGTCCCCAAAGATCGTAAATCGTTGTTGGGTCAGTTAGCTAAAACACTTGAGTTAGCTAATACAACATCAACAGCAAATTACCCTTAGAATGAACATCTGTGTACCATAGCGGATATACTTCCTATTAGGACCACGAGCTGGAGAACACATGTGGAGGCACCTATGTTATTCAAGACTGACAAGAACAGAGCCATGTGAATAGCAGATAGAAAGAGCTGAGGTAGGATCCCTAAATCTGGTTTGGATATGTGTTGACTTTCAAAATCATTGGAATATGTGGAGACAAAACATTGAAATGAACAGTGACCTATGCTAATTTGGCCATTGTACATATATGTACTGATCCCTATCCAATTCCAATGCCTTCATTTATACTTAACATTATCCTGAATAAATGATACTGTATATTATCCTAAATAAATACTACTGTAAAATATCCTGAATAAAAGCTTCCTGTAAATGATCCTGAATAAATTATACTGTAAATCACCAGGGTAAACATTAACAATCAGAGATATAGCTGCCTTCTTGCTTGGCATATGTGAAATATGGGTCCTGGAGGAGATTAGAGGAGAGGAGGGGCAGGGCAGGGAGAGGAGAGGAGAGGCAAAGGACATACACTGAGCATGTGAATCGCATCCATCTGCCCCAACCAACCAACCACAGCCTCACCACCAGATGTGGCTGAGGTCTGGACGACAAATAAACCAATCAAAATGAGATGATCTAACAAGGACGTTTTGGAAACTTTGCTTGGGAACATCTGAAGGCTTTGTTTTGGATGGCTGATCAAGCACGGGTTTGTTTCATGTCAGACTCTAAGCCTGGGCAGATTGATTTTGTGTGTGTGCGCACGTGATAATAGATTTTCAAAATGTAATCATTTCATCTAATCACACCGAAATATACATCATACTTACAGTCAATTACATAGATTATTTTTGTCATGGGTTGAATTCTGAAATGCATGTTTATAAGAATGAAACACAAGCGTGGGTTTTGTTTATGGGTTGCAGAGGCACTTTAAACATTGACCCAGATGGAGGAGTGATCTGAGCACAGATCAGGGAGGTCAATATTGCCTGGGTGGTTTAAAGACTGCTCTTCTCCTCCTCATATGATGGGTACACTCTGTTGGGTTTATATGCAGGGATGGTTCTAGGCATCAGCGACATAAGCGGTCTCTCAGGAACTCAGTCGGTGTCTTAACTTACTATTGAGAGTAAGAAAAGTAAGCATAGTAGTTGATGTTTAGTGATCATGAAAATCATGCAGTTACTAGCTGTATAACTCATATGATAGAGCTAAATGTGGAATAATCTGACATTTTGTAGTTCTGACTATGCTCTTCAAGAGGTGATGATATTAAAACCAAATATTTAAAACATTTATTTAACAATCCCTTGAAAACTGCATGCAGTTGTCAATGGTTTTGCCTCCCAGCAGGCAAATGGAACACTCTGCACCTATATAAAACACAGGAAAATCACCTTGACTGCACTGGACCTTTAAAACGGCCACATTTTCTCTACACCCCATGGAACATTTTAGGAATTGTAGGAAATTAACTTAAACTTAAATGTTTCTCTCCACTGTCAAGAGGGGAGCCTCTGAAAGATTTTTCCACAAGGTGGGGGGCCCCCCAACCAAATCTGGCTCCCCCAAAAGGCTACAGCCCTGTTGATATGTGATTGCTCCTCTCCTCCTCATGTAATAGGTACAACCCTGTTGGGTTTATATTTGTTCCATGTTATAAATATGAAGAGAGCCTCTGAAAATCCTTTCCTTTGAATCCATACAAGCACAATCACTAAGGCAGCAAACAGAAATAAGAGCAAATTAAATGAAAATAAGAGTAAACAGAAATAAGAGCAAATTCAAAAATCTAGTTCAGCCATTACCTACCTCGACAAATGCCTAATCATATATTAAAAGACAGGGAACAGAGCTTTCAAAAGCATCACTCCACATCACAATGAAATCTTGACTGTTTTTTCTCACTTTTCCCAAGAACCCTAGAACCAAATGTTTTGTGTTAGTTTGGGATGTTTGTGAGATTAACTGTTACTTCACCTTGAGAAATTTTGTGATCCATTTTCTGACAAATAAGTAGAAGATTATAGCCTTATGAGTCAGTCACATATCCAATGTGTGATCTATTTCCTGGCTTGCTATATAATACATTAATCAAACGTAATGAGTGTTCTCACAGCCAGAGGCCAAGCGGTGTCTTTTAGTTCCTCATCGAACTGACTGACATCATCTCAAAACAAGTGAGAATACGATGCATCTGTGTTTTTATCATCATCTCCCATCTCTCATCTTCTCCCCCCAGATAACTCCTTTCACGAGTCATCATTTTTTCGATAGAAAATCTGGAGGCGGGGGGGGGAGTGGAGACACAGACAAAGGTTCTGGTTTAACCATCAGGTTTAACAGATGTCCAGAACAAGCCCAGAGTTCAGGAAATAAATGCAGCTTATCACTTTAAAGGCCCTGAGTGGTATGGAAGCTCCAGTTCTTATAAACAAGAAATAGCTGGAAGGAGTCTCATGGCATAGGAACAGACATCCATCAGGACATGGTATTGCTGTGAGACAGCACTGGCCATCTGAGTGGATGTGATAGATCTTTTTATTCCATGACTTCAACACTTGCCAAGACTTTGGTTTGGAAGTGTACACCTGAAGAAAGAATACATTCTGAGGCATGTGTTATTTTGTACTATATATGTTGAACGAATCTGAAACATTAGTTCAAGTCAGACTCATATCAAGACCACACGAACACCAACATGTAATTGTATTTGGGATGGGTAATGTATACCATCCCTTTAATACACACACGGGTAGAACTCTGCAGAACTAAAAGCACATTGGTGAACAAGTAGTGTTCATGATTAGGGCTTGGATCAACCTGACAAGCAAAAACTCCCGAGCCCTAGTTTTTCTTTTTTTCCTGGCCAGGTCACAAGCTCATGCAGGAACAGCTCTTTGCCCTATTGATAAGATTTATAATCCCATATTGAACTCTTGTCCTCTATAAGAGAAGCAGCTGATGAGGATATGAGCTGGCTAGAATGGAATGGACTGGAGAGAGGACTGTGACTGCAGATAATGACTGGCTGTAGTCAGACTAATCTGGAGAGTCCACAATGGAGACCCCAGTCCCCAGGCTCCCACATAATCACAGCCAATCCAAACATTTAGATGTGTCCGCCACTTATTCATTGCAGTAAATAGCTTGGACCTTAGCCCTGGTCAAAAAGTGACATTAACATTATGTTGGGTACATCTGCACTAGACTGGAATGTTCTAGTCTGATGGCCGTTATTTAACTTCTAGTCATTTACTGTAGGCCAACAAGAGTTAAAGTAGGTTATAACTGTGCCATGACTAGTGTGACACACATTGTACTGCTCAGGTCACACTTGTACTTGGCCCTACTTATTACTGAAGTTTTGAATGTAGTTTATTTTATAGTTTTTTTTATTATTACCCTCCTCCCTGTTAAATGACAAATCACTGTAAAATGACTGTAAAATTACAAAAATGAATCCTCGAAACTATCAAAGTAGTTGGCCACATTCTCTCCAATATAAACGTTTATAGATGTGGCCATTGGCCCTGCTATCCCAGTTTGCTGTGGTGAGGTAATTGACGCTGCACAAAGTAACGTTTCCCAAGTGGCCCTGACATATCATCACTTTCATTTTTAGAAAATAGGACTTGGCAGATAGTTTTAACACGCAAAAGAAAAACAACAAGCCACACTGTCACAACGTCCAACAATTTATTTAGAGATAACAAGCGAAATGAGAGAAAGACCAGGAAGACCATCCAACTATAATAATATAACTCCATCTAAGGATCTGATGTTTTGGAAGTTAATACAGTCAATGAACAACGTTCTTCCTCTGAGAGCACTATATCGTACCTGACTACTTGGATCAAAACAAAGACGTCACTCACAGTGATGACAAAAAATGTATGATTGCTCAATAAGATCTCAAAGTTCAGCAAAGGGCAAAAACATATCATTTTAGTACAGGAGAATTTAGAGACACGTTTGTTAGTTTACACCTGGGTGGTTTACATATCATAATTCATATGTCATTCATCAGAGAGTCTGCAGTCCAACATAAGCACAACCAAGAGCTTTTAGTGTTTGGTTTTCCGTAACTTTTAAAATAAAATTCCCTGGTAACTTAGTTCATTATAAATAGTGTTGTGCACTTAAAGCAAATACTTTCTGGTTCTGTTGTGTGAGATTGTTCAGAAGTCAATGTTGCTGTGCAGTCAGGGTGAAATGTTTTAGCAAGAGAATCAAATGTATCTCTCGGCCCCAAACGGTTTAAATATAAGCTTTATGAATATGGCATGTCATATTTCCAATAGAAATACTTTAAATTATGCTTTTCTCTGCCAAACTGCTTTCAAATTTGACCCATTGAGTGCCACCAAATTAAGTTGTGTTATTCAATACTTGCAATCCATGTATGAGGGCATATCCTGTTATGAAACTGTTCCCCACCTTATAAGCTTTCAGCACTATCAGTAGGCCTATAGTGCATTCTAACATTTTTGTCAGTGGTTCATTTTTGGTCAGTGAATGTGGTTCCGTTAAATATTTTGGATATTTCTGTAACTGATATCTATCCCGTATAATACAAGAGGCTCAAAATGTTAGCTTTCTCATAATAAATCATGAAATGTTAATAAATAAATAAATATATGGTTGTCACATATTTGTCTTTGAAAAAATCTAAATTGCATAGCAGAATCTGGACAGGAACTTTAATCCACATAATAAATCAGAATGACAGAAATAAATATAGATAAACCTCAATCATTCTGAATCTGAGTCATTTAACAAATTAGTTTTGGAAAACAAGATAATCATTTCTTTGGCTTCTAATAGTATGGTTTGTGGTTGATTCCATTATTTGCCACTCAAACTTGGAGCACATGTGCTGCTACTGTTTTACATACTTTATTTGCTGTCATCCTTCTCTCAAATAACACTGGCTGAATGTAAAAGCAACACTTAGTTAGACCCAGTGGTTATTGAAAGTATTCTCAAATGTTTTCAACCCAGACCATCAATTTCACTGTACGTTTGTTTACGTGTAACTCTGTGTTGTTATTTTTGTCGCACTGCTTTGCTTTATCTTGGTCAGGTCGCAGTTGTAAATGAGAACTTGTTCTCAACTGGCCTACCGGGTTAAATAAAGGTGAAATAAAATAATTAAAATCAATTCACTTGAGAATGCTATTTATTTTCCTTGAATCACTGTACCTTTTTCACCTCCAGCGCTTATACAATTCTGCTCCTGAACTGAATGTCTTGCATTGTATCCTTCTTGATTTGGGTGAATGCACTTTGAGGAGGAGTTTCTCCATCGACAAAATTATACCGTATGTTACGATATTATATTCCATAAAATCATAATTTAAGCCAAGCTCTGAAAAAACAAATGACTAGTTACAACTCCATTAAAGTCTACTATTTAACATGCAGCCAAATGAATACTGGTGGCATGTTTTCATCTGGGAGTGATCATCCATTTTAACTTTGGCCTGTTGACTAGCCAGACGATGATGATAATTAGCCACTCACTCTTTGATTTCCCCTCGTCTCAGTGCTTTTCTACTGCCCCATGTCACAACAGTATAAACTTGAACTTGCCATGGTGAGAATGACTCATATATTTGACAATGCTGTTGCCTTCAGCTCAATACACATAACCATTATTACGCTGTTCACAGATATTCTCTCTAAACTATATAGACGTTGCCTCTACTGATGTAGATAACAAAGAATTTCACAAATAAATGTCAAGAGAGAAGAGCATCATTCTCTTCACGAAAAACCTTGAAAGATTAAATGAAAAGACCACAAGAATCGAGAGCACAGTACTATTTAGCAGTAAAATGTTACGTTTAATTAAAGTAAAAACTGAAGTTTCTTAAGCAGGCATTCATGGAATGAGGAAACCCTATGTTTTTTTGTGGAAGCAGTCAACCCAGGCCTTGATGACTCATTCATCCTCAATAGGACTCTTTGGTCCAAAATATAAATCCTCAGAGACGCTCTGGTCTCCCTCATTCCTGGGATAAATCAGGACCAGTCCTACTCCGCTGATTACACACTCATTCATCTCACTTGACACACTCGCTGTCATTTTATTTTCAGTATTCTCCATGAATTGGAATGCTCTATGATCTTACCAGGATTCCACTTTATGGGAAGAAGACATGCACATACACAGTGTCCAAATCAAGAGAGCACCAGCACTCAGTTTCTCTTTTTCTGTACTTTTACAAAAATGATATTTTGGATACAAGTGTAAATCTGATACACGTGTTAATTTGTCAGAACACGGTTGTTGTGGACAGCTCTTGAACTGAAGTTTGGTTGCTACTCATGAAGATACAATCGAGCCAAGTGTCAAAGTGGTTAAAACACCAGACCAGAATTATGCAGCTCTGAGTCTTGGGAATCCTCACCTGAATGGCCCCTCTCTGGTAAAAAGCAGAGCCAGTCATTCACACAGGCGTTAGCAATCTCCTCATTCAGAGCAGCAGGCCTGTAGGATTCCCTTAATGAGACTGGGTGCATGTCTTTGGCCAGCTCTGAAGTGCTATGCGTGGCTGCCATTCTCATGAAGAGAGGCCGCATCCCATACCAGCAGCTATTTTTCAAAGTGAAAGGAATTCCCAATTAATGACGGAATTATGCTAATCGTATTGTTGAGCTGCTTGCTTGCATCCACTCCTCCAAAGTATCAGTCCCATTGAGGAATGTGTACAAGTGAAAGAATGGCCAATTTGACCTCGGATTGAGCATTCATCCATACATCTGGGCCTGAGGGGGATAATACAAAGCTGGAGGAGCAGAGGAGAGTCTCAGGGCAGCAAAAGTTCTTAGAAAACAAGTTGTCTGGGAACCGACACAATTACCATTTTCATCAGTCAACTTTCTATAACCTGTGTGTTTAATTACTTACAGTAAGTCTATTGCTGAAAGACATGAAAGACATGTACGTGTATGAATAGACTCCATATGGGCCACTACTAGGTACACAAAATATCTTGCGCATACTATGCTGTAGATCTGCAGAATGTCACAGATGTGGAGCTGACACAACCCTGTACATGCTCATGTATCAATTCCATGTATGTCATTCAGGTGCCTTTTTAAATATGTCTGTCAAACAGCATAGACTGTTATCCAAAGTAATTTACAGCTAAGTGAGTGCATTCATGTTTAGCATGTGATCCTTATAGGACTTGAACCCACAACCTTAGTGTAGTCAACACCACAGTCTTAACAACTGAGCCACAATAAAGTCTTTGCATTCACACACTACATTGTACTGGCTGTTTTGCAGGACGATGGGCAATTTGTGCAGTTTCATTATCTTGTCAGTCAGTTGGACCAGTTTGGACACACTCAGTTGAGTATTCATTTGTATTTAGATTGAGTACACCAAAACTGTATCTTCTTGACTATACAGCAGACTACAATAAATCTGGAGTACTGCTAAAATGGCATAATATAAACATAATTTTAATCCATGGTGACAAATAAGTATTTCATGAATGGAGGACCTAATTGCGCTTGCATACTCACTCCTACAGTTGCCACAACAGTGGCCACACTGTAAAACCAAGGAAGACTGATGTATTTTTGTTGGCTTTGCCACTATCTTTTAATAGAGGCTTGACTGTTTCTCTAACACAATGCATGGTTTCCATTCGGAACCTTCATTCACTCTGTCACGCTCTGTTCTTCATTCACTCTGTCACGCTCTGTTCTTCATTCACTCTGTCACGCTCTGTTCTTCATTCACTCTGTCACGCTCTGTTCTTCATTCACTCTGTCACGCTCTGTTCTTCATTCACTCTGTCACGCTCTGTTCTTCATTCACTCTGTCACGCTCTGTTCTTCATTCACTCTGTCACGCTCTGTTCTTCATTCACTCTGTCACGCTCTGTTCTTCATTCACTCTGTCACGCTCTGTTCTTCATTCACTCTGTCACGCTCTGTTCTTAATTCACCATGCTCCATGCCAATTCCAACAGGCGATTTTTTTAATACCACCTGAAACCACCAACTACAGAATCTATTGACTCAGCAGGTCTGTATTTATCTATGGTTATGCTTGTAAAATAAGTCAAATCTAAACCTGTTCTGTTCTAGCATACCGACTATTATCAATGTGTTTTGGCATGTGTTTTGAGATGTTCAGTAATAGATTACAAGGATATTCTTCATACCCTATTCATGAGAAGGATCCAATGTCAGTACCCTTTGTTGAAAGGTTAAAAATGAATATCAGCAGACCAGATTTGACCCTACACATATCCAGTATAATGTTTTAATGTGCCCAGTTAACAAATGAAATGCAGTCTAACATGTATCAACACATGAATAATTAATCATGCCTCTCCAAGCCTGTTCTTCGAAAGATGCTGTTTATCAATGAATATTGCTTGGATCCAGCACAACAATGACTTTTTATATTTATTCAACACTGTTGTGATGAAACTGAGATCCAGACTTCAGACAGGTCAGTTGCAATAGTCCCATCACGCTATACAACTTTGCTATACTCTGGGGTTGTTTGGTTTGAATTAAAATAGGAGCAGCAATTACTGGCAACGTTACACCTGTAATTACATTATTCCCCATGTTTAAAACTTTCATTTATATTTTCGACAGGGGTTCCAGGGGAAAAAAATATTTGAGTAAGGATATTGCTTTAATGTCCTCAGGTACACCCAATGATAAACACACATTTAAACTTGAATCTTGAAAAGCATGATAAAATATACTTTACTGTCCATCCTGTACTGTGCTGTGCAACCTACTGTACATGTCTCTCATGGAATTGATTATTGGTGTGAGAACAAACATATAGCTGGAAATGTCATTGCTGTAAAAGATTACCATTGGATACTCACAAGCCATATTTCATTCATTACACATCTCTGGCTGGCACATTGCCACAACCCAGTCCACCTCTCTGACAATCAATGACAGTGAGCTGTGCATCTAAAGGCATGTACTAGGAACAACCCTAAAGAGGACCTACAATGGCTACCCAGAGTGTGACAGTCTGCCGGTGGAAGAAATTAATACTAACTACTAGTAGACAATCCCGCCTGTATGTGTGAGGGTTGTGAACTGGGGGGAAATTCTGCTGATGGTTCCGGAGACTTCTGTCTGAGACAATAAAAGGGCTGGCTCAATGTTTAGTCTTGTCAGTCACTGGCCAGATGACTACAGAGAGAAGCAGCACTCCCAGCCAGCCAAGACTCTGAGACTCCTCTTCTCATCACTAGTCTCAGCCATGGAGACAGTGATGCAAGCTGGAGTTGGAGAAGGATTTTCTTCTGGATTTACTAAATAACCAAGTGTTGTGCCAATGGAACACTCACATTGCCTGTGTTAGCATTGTATGCTTTTTTCACTTTTGTATTGAATGCTTTAATAATGTAGGATACGTTAGATAGAATACTGCTCCTCTAAGCTTATCTTGCCTAAAAAAAAATATGAAACTACATACAAATGTAGGCCACTGTAAGATCTTAAATTAAGCTGGTTTGGTACAGCAGGGAAATAATCACGCACCAACAGGAAATATTAATTATTATGTGGATTATACTGTAGTTGATGGACATTTTATGTTGGGGTTGATACATTTTTTTCATAAGGTGAAATGCAAGTCTGAAATTTCAAATGGGAAATTTCACACTTTAGAAGCCTTTTTAAACCTCAAATACACTACAAGTTTGACATGTTTTGCATAGCAGGAAAGCTCCAATTCAAAAGGGTGATTCCATTAATATCCTGCATCTGTACATTCTATAATGCAATAGCAGTGGTTTTCAAAAGATTCCATGATTTATCTGTAGATTATATTTTTTATCAAATGAACTGAGTGGCCCAAATACTGTATATTCTGAATTAGCCTTCAGATCTTGCAACGTGTCCCTGAACCCTCAAAGAATAACAGTACAGCACTGATTTCTAGAGTATTATCCATCAGAGTGGAAAGTGTAACAGCACACAGACGATTTATCCCAATTCCACCAGATTATATTATATTTCTTAGATTCAGTTTCCACACATGGAATACTTTTATAGGGATACTCTCTTGATTTATGTTAGCCTCACCATGGTTCATTATTTTACAATTAATATCTCTGACATTGGTTGATCACACACTCATTACCACATGTGAGAATAACACTCCAGTGAGCTCCTAAAAATGAATTGGCTATTTCTTCAAAGAACATTTTAGGAGAAATGTATAGGCCTAGTGCAAGTAGATTTTCCAGATCATGTGACCTGATCAGGAAAAACTCTGAGGTCTACTTGTGTTAAGACTACAGACCCAGAGTTTTTCTGGTCTGTACATGTGGTCAGTCATCAGGAAAAACTCTTGATACTAGTTTGATCTTGCAATAAAGCAACAAAAGCCTCTAGACCTTCACCCACACATGTCCATCTGTATCCTGCATGGATTATGGCCATCATGGACTTCACATCTAGGACCATGGAGAGGAAACAGCTTATGAGAAAGTCTGATGAGGACATCGTAAAATGAAACAATGAACTTGTATGATTAGACAGATTACAGTTAAATCCATTATAATACAATGATTAGACTAGTTGCATGTAATGACTTGACAATACACCATTAAACATGTAGATAGGGATATTATGTGCTCAAATTCTGATTAATTGAATTCTCTCAATGCTCTCAATTTATTACATTTTTCCTCTTAGACATTGATGGTGGTTGTTTCTTAATGTTTGTTCCTTTACGTATTATTGGATGTGCCCAATATGAGGTAGGCCTATCTAGTGACTAAATCAAGAAGCCAGAAGTCATTCCTACACTTGGTGTGTGAAGAACAGCCTGCCTGTTGTATCCATTAGAGTAGGAAAACCTGCACATAACAGCTCATTTCCCTCACGCAGGGATTTCCTCTCAGCATGGTCCAATGGTACCTCCTCTACACAGGACACCACACGGGTCACCTCCAACTAAACTCAATGGAGATTGTTTTCACGGCACATCTACACAACAGCATGAAGTGCATCATAAAAAAACGCCACAAAAAAGCACGTTGGTTCTCAGTTACAAACAAAATAGGAACATTTAGTGCATACCGACATTCATTCAAAAATGTTACAGCTAAGACCTCCAGAATTCTTTAAGCTTTTATGTTACAAAAAATAAAGTTAGAATGCAATAAACGCTGGAATGCCCTTTTCTCAGTTGGTTATTGCCCTTTTACTGAGGCAGGGTTAACCAGTTGTTTGATAACACTACAAGTTGTTATTGTTATGCCCTCCTCAACATATGCAGTATATTTGGAAGTCCTAAAACATCATCTCCTGTGTACAGATATTGCCCTCCTGGGGCTTGCTGGAAATGCTGGCTGCGTGGTCCAAATCAGTCCAATTCCTTATTCGCCAGCTGGAGTACAATCATCAACATTTCTTTGCTACTGAAATTATGCAACGTATACAATGCTCCAACCAAGTATTTGTCTTTTAACTGTAGTCAAGAAGGATTTCACTTTGTTTACGAATCATAGGTTCCTCTGATTAAATGGAAATTACAGTTGAGGGAAGAGACAGGGCTCTGGACACTCTCCTATTAGAATTCTTCTTCTCATGAAATCATTACCTTGTCATTAAATCAAATCAAACTGTATGTGTCACATGCGCCAAATACAATAAGTGTAGACAACATGAAATGCTTACTTACAAGCCCTTAACCAACAGTGCAGTTCAAGAAGAGTTCAGAAAATAGTTGCCTAAAAAAACTAAAGTAAAAAATAATAAATAGTAGCAAAATGAAAATAACAAAGCTATATACAGAGGGTACCGGTACCGAGTCAGTGTGCGGGCGTACAGGTGTCAATGTAAATAGGCCGGTGGCCATTTGAGAAATTGTTCAGCAGTCTTATAGCTTGGGGGTAGAATCTGTAAAGGAGCCTTTTGGTCCTAGACTTGGCGCTCCGGTACCGCTTGCCATGCGGTACCAGAGAAAACCATCTATGAATTGGGTGACGGGAGTCTCTGACAATTTTATAGGCTTTCCTCTGACACCGCCAATTACAGTGCCTTGCGAAAGTATTCGGCCCCCTTGAACTTTGCGACCTTTTGCCACATTTCAGGCTTCAAATATAAAGATATAAAACTGTATTTTTTTGTGAAGAATCAACAACAAGTGGGACACAATCATGAAGTGGAACGACATTTATTGTATATTTCAAACTTTTTTAACAAATCAAAAACTGAAAAATTGGGCGTTGTTACGGATACAGTTATCCTGTGTGTGTGTGTATCCTGTGTGTGTGTTTCTTTTCTCTCCTTCTCCCCTCACAGGTGAAAATCATCACTCCCCAATCAGTCAACAATCAATCATCAATCAGAAGACACACCTCCTCCTATTTCCTACCCTATCACAGTTCCTTCCCTATGGTTTAAAAACCCCATCATTTGTTTGTTCTAGAGCTCAATCTCTAGCTCAATCTCTCGCTCAATCTCTCTGTAAATGCCATGTCTGTAGGTCTCTGTGTTTCACTCTCGCTTTGTGTCTTAACCTCTCTTTTGTTTAAGCATCTCCATAGCACTTTGTCATCACCTGTGAGTATTGTTTTTGGTTATGGTGTTTGTTTGTTGCTGGTGGGAAAAGGGGGAAACCAAGACAAGTCGCCCATGGGCATACACTACCCGTAGGTGAACTTTGTTAAATACACTAGTTAGAACTGGGCGGACCACCCACTGTATTTTTGGTTAGTTAGTTAGCTGTTGTTAAAGTAGGCTAGTCTAGCTTAGGGGTGTTTTTGAATACTTATTGTTTCTTTTCTTGGGTCCAGCTCAGCCCCTTTTCCTGCTCCCCCCATTACCGTGTGTTTATAAATAAACCTAGAGTTTGACGGTAGATTTCTGTTGTCGTGGTTATTTCGTTCACACTTTTACTTTGTCACAATAATAATTTGCATGAGTTATGTTACGGGTCTCATTACCATCCCCCCTAGACTGTCGGGCCAAACGGGATTCGTAACAGGCGTGCAAAATTATTCAGCCCCTTTACTTTCAGTGCAGCAAACTCTCTCCAGAAGTTCAGTGAGGATCTCTGAATGATCCAATGTTGACCTAAATGACTAATGATGTTCTGGGACTCATTTTCACTTTTCGCACCAAAGTACGTTCATCTCTAGGAGACAGAACGTGTCTCCTTCTTGAGCGGTATGACGGCTTGGCGGTCCCATGGTGTTTATACTTGCGTACTATTGTTTGTACAGATGAACGTGGTACCTTCAGGCGTTTGGAAATTGCTCCCAAGGATGAACCAGACTTGTGGAGGTCTACAATTTTGTTCTGAGGTCCTGGGTGATTTATTTTGATTTTCCCATGATGTCAAGCAAAGAGGCACTAAGTTTGCAGGTAGGCCTTGGAATACATCTTGACAATTGACTCAAATGATGTTCATCAGCCTATCAGAAGCTTCTAAAGCAATGACTTCATTTTCTGGAATTTTCCAAGCTGTTTAAAGGCACAGTCAGCTTAGCGTATGCAAACTTCTGACCCACTGGAATTGTGATACAGTGAATGATAAGTGAAATAATCTGTCTGTAAACAATTGTCCTAACCGACTTGCCAAAAGTATAGTTTGTTAACAAGAAATTTGTGGAGTGGTTGAAAAACAAGTTTTAATGACTCCAACCTATGTGTATGTAAACTTCCGACTTCAACTGTAGGTCATGGATGGCAGGTGCTTGGCACCAGTGATTTTCTGGGCCATACACACTACCTGTTATAGCCATTGCAGATGCCGAGCAGTTGCTATACCAGGCAGTGATGAAACCATGCTCTCAATGGTGCAGCAGTATAACTTTTTGAGGATCGGGGACCCATGCCAAATCTTTTCAGTCTCCTGAGGGGGAAAAGGTTTTGTTGTGCCCTCTTCACAACTGTCTTGGTGTGTTTGGACCATGATAGTTCATTGCTGATGTGAACACCAAGGAACTTGAAACTGTCAACCCACTCCACTACAGCCCCGTTGATGTTAATGGGGGCCTTTTCCTCTAGTCCATAATTTGTTTGTTTGTCTAGCTCACATTGAGGGAGAGGTTGTTGTCCTGGCACCACACTGCCCGTTCTTTGACCTCCTCACTATATGATGTCTCATTGTTGTCAGTGATCAGGCCTACCACTGTATCGTCAGCAAACTTAAGGATGGTGTTGGATTCGTGTTTGGGAGTACAGGAGGGGACTAAGTACACACCCCTGAGGGGCCCCAGTGTTGAGAATCAGCATGGCTGACGTGTTGTTGCCTACCCTTACCACCTTGGGGAGGCCCATCAGGAAGTCCTGGATCCAGTTGCAGAGGGAGGTGTTTAGTCCCTGGGTGATGATAGCTTAGTGATGAGATTTGTGGGCACTATGGTTTTGAAATCTGAGCTGTAGTCAATGAACAGCATTCTCACTTAGGTATTCCTTTTGTCCAGGTGGGAAAGGGCAGTGTGGAGTGCGATTGAGATGCATCATCTGTGGATCTGTTGGGGCAGTATGGGAATTGGGGTGGGTATCTGTGAAGATGGTGTTGATGTGAGCCATGACCAGCCTTTCAAAGCACTTCATGGACGTGAGTGCTACGGGGCTGTAATCATTTAGGCAGGTTACCTTCACTTCATTGGGCATAGGGACTATGGTGGTCTGCTTGAAACATGTAGGTATTACAGACTCGGTCAGGGAGAGGTTGAAAATGTCAGTGAAGACACTTGCCAGTTGGTCTGCGCATGCTTTGAGTACACGTCCTGGTAATCCGTCTGGCCCCGCGGCTTTGTGAATGTTGACCTGTTTAAAGTTCTTGCTCACATCGGCTACCAAGAGCATTATCACACAGTCATCCAGAACAGCTGGTGCTCTCATGCATGCGTCAGTGTTGCTTGCCTCGAAGCGAGCATAAAAGGCATTTAGCTCGTCTGGTAGTCTCCCGTCACTGGGCCACTCGCGTCTGGGTTTCCCTTTATAGTCTGTAATAGACCGTAATAATTAAAACCTGTCTTCACTGCATGTTCAAGACTTTAACTGGTGGAATACACCATGTACTGTATTCCATATCTCTTTTTAGACATAGAACAATATAGTCATACTTGTTTCTATTTCCTTGGTAATATACTGTAATAATATTTTTATCCAGGTACTACTTTTGACTTAAAATTGACCACTTCATTTGTATTTCAGGGGTAGAGACTAAGTCTTTCAGATCAGAGTCCTTTTTGGAGAAAATATTCCTTTGACACTAGGCTTATTTTTCCAGTTGTGGTTCTTTGATTGACAGATGAGACAGAGGTCAGCTGCAATTAAATCCTCAGGCTATTGTAGGGAAATCTGGTGGGTCTGTTTTGGCTTCACATTAAACCACACTGAACCACATAGAAAGGATGATTACTGTGTTATGATCCTGTGATGAGGTTTTCCTCAGGGTCCCAGGGAGAACAGAGGTTTCAGCCATCATGTCATCAGGCTCAGGAACTAACCAGAGGATTAACCATAAACTAAGTGGTCAGGGGGGAAACATGCTAATGGAAACAACATTTGTTTCCATAAATATAGAACACTGCATAGGAAATACAGTACATGTAATTGTTAATAAAAAATAAAAAAAAGTTTTACAATTACAAAAA
This sequence comes from Oncorhynchus nerka, assembly GCF_034236695.1. NCBI lineage: Eukaryota > Metazoa > Chordata > Actinopteri > Salmoniformes > Salmonidae > Oncorhynchus > Oncorhynchus nerka. The sequence continues at coordinate 22,764,113 of NC_088404.1, read as the reverse complement.
TCAACTATATTCATAAAGCAAATGGCAAGAAGATAGTGTTTCAGGTTAGATCCTGGTTTCACTTCCTCTACTGAATTCAGAAGTAAATTATTCAAAGTCACTTATTGTATCAGATAAAACAGGTGGACACAAAAAGTTTTTATAACTGGTCTGTGAAGACAGAAGGTCTGTCTGTGAAGTCTGTCTGTGAAGACAAAAGCTCTGTCTGTTCATCTTTAGAGCTTAATCTGGGTATGTGAGTCAGCTGTCATTTGTTTATCATACAGTGCAGTACCTGAAATGGTTCTTAATCAAGAGTCAGGTCTCACCATTCCTCAGATCCTCTCCCACAACAAATGTTCATGGGACGTTGGAGCTTGGATGAGAAAGGGCAGTAAAAGTGTCTGAGGGGTGATGTACTTGAGCTATATGGTTTTAAGTTACCCATAACACTCTGCTTACAGTAGCACTGTGTGGGTGGTGTGCAGTGTGTCAGAGTACAGCTGACAAAAATACATTTCCACCATCCTATTAGGACAGGGCGCAAACACCATCTCAACTCTCTGTTGTTAATTTCAGGCAAGAAGGGAAGTAAGGTCAAGTCAATGAGGAGAGAAGGTTTGAGGTTGTTTGAAGAACACTTTAATAGTCTGAATTGAGGGTGACGTGTTGCATGCTTTTCCAGCATACGCACAAAAGAGCCTTTAGATTCCCGAGCAGTGGGAGGTGAAGAGAGGGATAAAGGGAGTGTGGGAACAGGGGGTTCGACTCTACCCTTGTAGGTCCTGCTGAAGGCAGCATTCATTTGACAAATGAAAAGCAAACCTGTGTAGAATATGGGCCCTCAGCTTTTAAAGCCCCATTTGTGTAACATTACAACTTGTATCAGACCACTCCCAGTCCAGCTACTACATACAGTTGAAGTCGGAAGTTTACATACACTTATGTTGGAGTCATTAAAACTGGTTTTTCAACCACTCCACCAATTTCTTGTTATCAAACTATAGTTTTGGCAAGTCGGTTAGAACATCTACTTTGTGCACGACACAAGTAATTTCTCCAACAATTATTTACAGACTATTAGACAGATTATTTCACTTATCATTACTGTATCACAATTCCAGTGGGTCAGAAGTTTACATACACTGAGTTGACTGTGCCTTTAAAGAGCTTGGAAAATTACAGAAAATTATGTCTTGGCTTTAGAAGCTTCTGATAGGCTAATTGACATCATTTGACTCAATTGGAGGTGTACATGTGGATGTATTTCAAGGCCTACCTTCAAACTCAGTGCCTCTTTGCTTGACATCATGGGAAAATCAAAAGAACTCAGCCAAGACCTCAGAAAAAAAATGTAGACCTCCACAAGTCTGGTTCCTCCTTGGGAGCAATTTCCAAATGCTTTGAAGGTTACACGTTTGTCTGTACAAACAATAGTTTGCAAGTATAAACACCATGGGACCACGCAGCCGTCATACCGCTCAGGATGGAGACACGTTCTGTCTCCTAGAGATGAACGTACTTTGGTGCGAAAAGTGCAAATCAATCCCAGAACAACAGCAAAGGACCTTGTGAAGATGCTGGAGGAAACAGGTACAAAAGTAACAATATCCACAGTAAAACGAGTTCTATATCGACATAACCTGAAAGGCCGCTCAGCAAGGAAGAAGCCACTGCTCCAAAACCTGCATAAAAAAGCCAGACTACGGTTTGCAACTGCACATGGGGACAAAGATCTTACTTTTTGGAGAAATGTCCTCTGGTCTGATGAAACAAAAATATAACTGTTTGGCCATAATGACCATTGTAATGTTTGGAGGAAAAAAGGGGAGGCTTGCAAGCCGAAGAACACTATCCCAACCGTGAATCACGGGGGTGGCATCATCTTGTGGGGGTGGCATCATCTTGTGGGGGTGCTTTGCTGCAGGAGGGACTGATGCACTTCACAAAACAGGTGGCATCATGAGGGAGGGAAATTATGTGGATATATTGTGGATATATTGAAGCAACATCTCAAAACATCAGTTAAAGTTTGGTCGCAAATGGGTCTTCCAAATGGACAATGACCCCAAGCATACCTCAAAAGTTGTGGCAAAATGGCTTAAGTACAACAAAATCAAGGTATTGGAATGGCCATCACAAAGCCCAGCCTCAATCCTATTGAAAATGAGTGAGCAGAGCTGAAAAAGCGTGTGCGAGCAAGGAGACCAACAAACCTGACTCAGTTACACGAGCTCTGTCAGGAGGAATGGGCCCCAATTCACCCAACTTATTGTGGGAAGCTTATGGAAGGCTACCTGAAACGTTTGACCAAAGTTAAACCATTTAAAGGCAATGCTACCAAATACTAATTGAGTGTATGTAAACTTATGACCCACTGGGAATGTGTTGAATGAAATAAAGGCTGAAATAAATCATTCTCTCTACTATTATTCTGACATTTCACATTCTTAAAATAAAGAATTGATCCTAACTGACCTAATACAGGGAATTTTTACAAGGATTAAATGTCAGGAATTGTGAAAAATGAGTTCAAATGTTTTTGGCTAAGGTGTATGTAAACCTCCAACTTCAACTGCATGTGGTTTTGGATTAAGACTTCAGTGGAGGCTACTTTAAAGAGATACATATTGTCGTCTCGTTGGACTGCATCCATAAGGAAGGGCTATGGTCCTCTTTTTAGAATTTACACCTTGTGATTAACCTAAAGTAGCAGGCGTAAAAGAAACGACTGAGTGGCTGAAGATACTGTATCCCTGAAAACTGCAAAGTTCTGGTTTCTGTCGCCCCTCTGAGGGTGGCTTGTGGTTGCTCCATATAATACAAAGTACTGTTATAAGGTTAAAATCCTGAGGTAGCTAAAAAGTGATGAAGGCCCCACACACACCTATACAGTATAGCTATCCACTCTTTATGTCCTTATAAAAGGTCCCCCTCAGGCAGTTCTTAATGGCATTCCCAGGCACAGTGTGACTGTGTTGCATCATAATGCTTCTGTAGACAATGCCATCCCTCAGAGCTGGGAGGGAAATCTATTTTACAGCAGGGGTAGCCTGACACAGATGTTAACAGAATCATCACCATCTGTCTCAATATGGCCGCCCGCAGCAGACTCTCCCATACTGCCATGCCCTGGGTTCTGGGTTTCAGCAGATACACACTGAGCCGACGGCTGTAAAACATCCACAAGGTCATAAAGGGTTAAACCTGTCTCTGCCTCTCTTCCCTCTTCTCCTTCTCATAGGGGTCACCAGTTGACTTCTTGGCCGCTCCTTGTCACCCACATGCCATCCTCACCGCAGGCTCCGTCATACGACACACAATGACTCCACCGGTTTGATGATTCATGAGATTTTCAACACCCACAACACCCCGGGTTCTGTGGTTAGTGTATCATATATTTTTTTAATTTAACTAGGTTGGCCAGTTGAGAAAAAGTTCTCATTTACAACTGCGACCTGGCCAAGATAAAGCAAAGCAGTGTGACAAAAACAACAACACAGAGTTACACATGGGATAAACAAACGTACAGTCAATAACACAATAGAAAATCTGTATACAGTGTGTGCAAATGAAGTAAGGAGGTAAGGCAATAAATAGGCCAGAGTGGCGAAGAAATTACAATTTAGCAATTAACACTGGAGTGAAATATGTGCAGCTGAGGATGTGCAAGTAGAAATACTGGTGTGCAAAAGAGCAGAAACAAATAAAAACAAATGTGGGATGAAGTAGGTAGTTGGTTGGATGGGCTATTTACAGATGGGCTGTGTTCAGCTGCAGCGATCGGTAAGCTGCTCTGACAGCTGATGCTGAAAGTTAGTGGGGGAGATATAAGTCTCCAACTTCAGAGATTTTTGCAATTCTGTCACGCCCTGACCTTAGAGAGCCGTTTTAATTCTCTATTTGGTTAGGTCAGGGTGTGATGTGGGGTGGGCATTCTATGATTTGTATTTCTGTGTGTTTGGTCGAGTGTGGTTCCCAATCAGAGGCAGCTGTCTATCGTTGTCTCTGATTGGGAATCATACTTAGGCAGCCTGTTTTACCACCTTAGTTGTGGGTAGTTGTCTTTGTTAGTTGCCTGTATAGCCGAAGTTAGCTTCACGGTCGTTTCCTCATTCTTTGTTTTGTTGGCGACATTTATAAACAACGGTCTCCAGTCCGGAGCCTCCAACGACGGTCTCCAGTCCGGAGCCTCCAACGACGGTCTCCAGTCCGGAACCTCCAACGACGGTCTCCAGTCCGGAGCCTCCAACGACGGTCTCCAGTCCGGAGTCTCCAACGACGGTCTCCAGTCCGGAGACTCCAACGACGGTCTCCAGTCCGGAGCCTCCAACGACGGTCTCCAGTCCGGAGCCTCCAACGACGGTCTCCAGTCCGGGCCTCCAACGACGGTCTCCAGTCCGGAGCCTCCAACGACGTTCTCCAGTCCGGAGCCTCCAACGACGGTCTCCAGTCCGGAGTCTCCAACGACGGTCTCCAGTCCGGAGACTCCAACGACGGTCTCCAGTCCGGAGCCTCCAACGACGGTCTCCAGTCCGGAGCCTCCAACGACGGTCTCCAGTCCGGAGCCTCCAACGACGGTCTCCAGTCCGGAGCCTCCAACGACGTTCTCCAGTCCGGAGCCTCCAACGACGGTCTCCAGTCCGGAGCCTCCAACGACGTTCTCCAGTCCGGAGCCTCCAACGACGGTCTCCAGTCCGGAGCCTCCAGCATGGGTCCCCCAGATTGGGGACCTCTCTGCAGGCCCCGGACAGGGGACCCTCGCCGCATGTCCCCCGGACTGAGGACCCTCGCCGCATTTTCTGCAGGTCCCGGACTGGGGACCCTTGGTCCGGTCATTTCCACCCTGACGACAGTCGTGACAAATTCATTCCGGAGAACTGGAAGGAGAGGCGCCTCCAGAGAGGGGTGAGCCAGAGGTGGAGCGGGGTCTGCGTCCCGCAGCCGCCACCGAAGTAGATGCCCACCCGGACCCTCCCCTATAGGTTCAGGTTTGCGGCCGGGAGTCCGCACCTTTGGAGGGGGGTGTTGGCTTTGGGGATGACCAGTGAAATATACCTGCTGGAGTGCGTGCTACAGGTAGGTGTTGCTATGGTGACCAGTGAGCTGAGATAAGGCGGAGCTTTACCTAGCAACTAGCAACTACTTAAGGATGACCAGGAGCCAGTGGGTTTGGCGATGAATATTTAGTGAGGACCAGCCAACGAGAGCATATAGGTCACAGCGGTGGGTAGTATATGTGGCTTTGATGAAAAAACAGATGGCACTGTGATAGACTACATCCAATTTGCTGAGTAGAGTGTTGGAGGCTATTTTGTAAATGACATCGCCGAAGTCAAGGATCGGTAGGAGAGTCAGTTTACGAGGGCATCTTTGGCAGCATGAGTAAAGGAGGCTTTGTTGCGAAATAGGAAGCCGATTCTAATTTAATTTTGGATTGGAGATGCTTAACATGAGTCTGGAAGGAGAGTTTACAGTGTAGCCAGACACCTAGGTATTTATAGTTGTCCACATATTCTAAGTCTGAACCAGTTGAAGAGCATGCATTTCGATTTACTTGCATTTAAGAGCAGTTGGAGGCCACGGAAGGAGTATTGTATGGCACTGAAGCTCGATTGGAGGTTTGTTAACATAGTGTCCAAAGAAGGGCCAGATGTATACAGAATAGTGTCATCTGCATAGAGGTGGATCAAAGAATCACCCGCGGCAAGAGCTACATCATTGATGTATACAGAGAAAAGAGTCTGCCCGGGAATTGAACCCTGTTGCACCCCCATAGAGACTGCCAGAGGTCAGGACAACAGGCCCTCCGATTTGACACACTGAACTCTATCTGAGAAGTAGTTAGTGACCCCGGCGAGGCTGTCATTAGAGAAACCAAGGCTGTTGAGTCTGCCGATAATAATATGGTGATTGACAGAGTCGAAAGCCTTGGCCAGGTCGATGAAGATGGCTGCACAGTACTGTCTTTTATCGATGGAGGTTATGATATGATGTTGTTTAGGACATTAAGCGTGGCTGAGGTGCACCTGTGACCAGCTCGGAAACCAGATTGCATAGCGGAGAAGGTACGGTGGGAATCGAAATGGTCGGGTGATCTATTTATTCACTTGGCTTCGAAGACTTTAGAAAGGCAGGGCAGGATGGATATAGGTCCGTTACAATTTGGGTCTAGAGCAGACATGGGCAAACTACGGCCCGCGGGCCACATACGGCCCGTTAGGCTTTTTAATCCGGCCCGCCGAACTTGTCCAAATTATAGTAAAAACCTCCTTTTTTCCCCTTTCCCTGCAATGCCCACGTTTCCCCAATAGATGGCGCACTCAAAACACATTGACCGTTGTTGGAGTGGCGCGTATTTCTCTTTATTTCACTTTAATTTTCACTTCGTTTCACGTCACCATTAAGCCCTTCTGTGAAAATGAGCGGACCAAAGAGAAGGAAAGTGGACAGCGAATGCCGAGTGTTTAATAAGGAGTGGACAACAAAATACTTCTTCACTGAAGTCCGATCAACGGCTGTATGTCTGATATGCCAAGAAGCTGTTGCGGTTTTCAAAGAGTACAATATCAGCCGTCACTTTGCCACGAAGCATGCAAACTATGCTAGCAAGCAGTCAACACAAGAACGGGCGGCTACTGCTCAGAGGTTGGCAGCTAATTTACAGAGTCAACAGAACTTTTTCACCGACAAACTGCAATTCAAGAGTCAAGTACCAAGGCAAGTTATTTGCTGGCATTCAAATTAGCAAAGGCTAGCAAGCCTTTCTCCGAAGGCGAGTTTTGAAAGAGTGCATGGTAGAGACAGCAGGTCTCTTGTGTCCGGAGAGCAAAGCCAAGTTTGAAAAAATCAGTTTAGCACGCAGGACAGTGACTCGCCGCGTGGAACTGATTGACGAAGATATAGTCAGCGAGTTAAACAAAAAGGCGGAGTCCTTTAAGTTATATTCACTAGCACTGGATGAAAGTAACGACATAAAAGACACTGCTCAGCTCCTAATTTTTATCCGAGGGATTAACGACAGTTTTGAGATAACGGAGGAGCTTTTGAGCATGGAATCACTGAAAGGGAAAACGCGAGGAGAGGACTTATATGAACAGGTGTCTGCTGTCATCGAGAGAATGAAGCTACCTTGGAGTAAACTTGCCAATGTCACCACGGATGGATCGCCAAATTTAACTGGAAAATCATCGGGCTGCTGAAAAGAATCCAGGATAAAGTGAAAGAAGAAAACCCTGACCAGGATGTTATTTTACTTCACTGCATCATTCATCAGGAGTCTCTGTGTAAGTCTGTATTGCAGCTTAATCACGTCGTGGATCCAGTTGTAAAACTTGTTAACTTCATACGAGCAAGGGGACTTAATCATCGTCAGTTCATTACGTTCCTGGAAGAAACTAATGCGGATCACCAGGACCTAATTTACCACTCTCGCGTCCGCTGGTTAAGTTTGGGGAAAGTGTTTCAACGAGTCTGGGAGCTCAAAGACGAGATTCGCTCATTTTTAATTTAATGGGAAATCCGAAGAATTCCCGAGCTGAGCGACACAAACTGGCTTTGTGACTTTGCGTTTGCTGTGGACATATTTTCACACATGAATGAGCTGAACGTGAAGCTACAGGGGAAAGATCAGTTTGCGCACGACATGTACACAAATGTGAGAGCCTTCAAATCCAAGCTGGTTTTATTCTCCAGGCAAATGTCAAACAAATCTTTCGCACATTTCCCCACACTAGCCGTGCAGAAAGAGGCCGCCCGAAATGTGAAGAAATACTGCAAATCACTGGACGATCTGCACAGAGAATTTTGCCGTCGGTTCTGTGATTTTGAAAAAATTGACAAGTCACTTCAACTGGTGTCCTGTCCCCTGTCACAAGACCCCGAATCAGCACCGCAGGAGCTGCAATTGGAACTGATCGATCTTCAGTCTGACTCCGTCTCAAAGGAGAAGTTCAAGTCTCTTAAACTGAATGACTTTTACGCTTCACTTAACGAGACCGCGTTTCCAAACCTCCTTGGCTCGACCTACGTGTGTGAGCAGACGTTTAGCGTCATGAAAATCAACAAAGCCCATCACAGATCCAAGTTAACTGACCAACACCTCAGATCTGTCCTGAGAATTGCCACAACAAAACTAACTCCAGACTTTGATGCACTGGCAAAAAGGGAGACCAACAACACTGTTCCCACTGAAATGGTGAGTTTTTCTGCTGTGTTATGAAAAAATGCATATGGAAAGTTTGGAAGTGCGTCTTTTAATTAAGAGCAATGCGCATTTACGCACAGCAGCGGTACAGTAGCTTAATTAACACGCCGCACATCGCTCTTAATTTAAATTTAAATTTTCAGCTGCAGGTAGGATATTTAATACAGCCTATGTCTGTGTGCTTGGCAACGATACACGTGTACTGTTTGCACGTGAAGGCGAGGGCGTCCGTGGCGAGTTTGTAGAGCGCGCGGTCAGGACAATCCATCCATGATTTTGCGGAGTTTAACACAAGTAGATATTATTGAGCTTGAGTATTTTGTTGTGTAATAATATGTTTTGAATGTTGAAAGTGATTCCATTTTTCAATAAATGTTGATTTCTTTAACTTTGCACCTTCGATTGAAACTTATTAAAAACAGACGCAATCTTGATAAATCACAGTGCGTATGTTATTTTAATCTATTTACATTTCCTCCTCCCAGTATCTGCGAAATAGTATGTAAATGCCATATCTTGCATATTCCTTGAGACAAATTTATTAACTGATAAGGGCTATTTTTCACATTTGAAAGACAGTTAATAAATTGGGTTGTAGTGTTCTTACTGTGCTATGAGGTTTGCACACACTACATTTAATGCTTTAGTATATCCGGCCCAAACACTCCCTCCAAATGCTCCTGGCCCGGCCCCTCTGTCAAATTTTAGAACCCATTGTGGCCCGCGAGTCAAAAAGTTTGCCCACCCCTGGTCTAGAGTGTCTCCCCGTTTGAAGAGGGGGAGGACCGCGGACACTTTCCAATATTTAGGAATCTCAGATGATGCGAAAGAGAGGTTGCACATGACTAGTAATAGGGGTTGCAACAATGGGGGCAGATCATTTTAGGAAGAGAGGGTCCAGACTGTCTAGCCCAGCTGATTTGTCGGGATTGCAGCTCTATCAGAACATCAGCTGTTGGGATTTGGGTGAAGTAGAAGCGCGGGGGGCTTGGGCCAGTTGCTGTGGGGGGTGCAGAGCTGCTGGCCGGGGTTGGGGTTTTCAGGTGGAAAGCATTGCCAGCCGTAGAGAAATGCTTATTGAAATTCTCGATTATTGTGGATTTATTGGTGGTGACAGTATTTCCTAGCCTCAGTGCAGTGGTCAGCTGGGAGGTGCTGCTCTTATTGTCCATGGACTTTACAGTGTCCCAAAACATTTTGGAATTAGTGCTGCTGTATGCAAATTTCTGTTTGAAAAAGCTAGCCTTAGCTTTCCTGACTGCCTGTGTATATTGGTTCCTGACTTCCCTGAAAGTTGCGTATCGCAGGGATTATTTGATACTAGTGCAGAACGCCACAAGATGTTTTTGTGCTGGTCAAGGGTAGTCAAGTCTGGAGTGAACAAAGGGCTATATCTGTTCTTAGTTCAATTTTTTTTGAAAGGGGCAAGGTCGATTAGAAATGCCTGCTCGCAGAAGTGTTTTAGGGAGAGTTTGACAGTGATGAGGGGTGGTCGTTTGACCATAGACCCATAATGGATGCAGGCAATGAGGCAGTGATTGCTGAGATCTTGGTTGAAAACAGCAGAGGTGTATATAGATGGCAGGTTGGTCAGGATGATATCTATGAGGGTGTCCATGTTTACGGATTTGGGGTTGTACATGGTAGGTTCATTAATAATTTGTGTGAGATTGAGGGCACCTAGCTTAGATTGTAGGATGGCCGGGGTGTTAAGCATATTCCATTTTAGGTCAGCTAACAATATGAAATCTGACGATAGATGGGGGGCAATCAATTCACATATGGTGTCCAGGGCACATCTGGCAGCTGAGGGGGGTCTATAACAAGCGGCAACAGTGAGGGACTTCTTTCTGGCGAGATGGATTTTTAAAAGTAGAAGCTCAAACTTTTTGGGCATAGACCTGGATAGCATGACAGAACTCTGCAGGCTATCTCTACAGTAGATTGCAACTCCACTCCCTTTAGCAGTTCTATCTTGATGGAAAATATTGTAATTGGGGATGGAAATTTCAGATTTTTTGGTGGCCTTCCTAGGCCAGGATTCAGACACAGCTAGGACATCAGGGTTGGCAGAGTGTGCTAAAGCAGTGAATAAAGCAACCTCAGGGAGGAGGCTTCTGATGTTAACATGCATGAACCCAAGGCTTTTACGGTTATGGACGTCAACAAATGAGAGCGCCTGGGGACACACAGGGCCTGGGTTAACGTCTACATCACCAGAGGAACAGAGGAGGAGTAGGATGAGGGTACGTCTAAAGGCTATAAGAATTGGTCGTCTGGTGCGTTGGGAACAGAGAATAAAAGGAGCTGATTTCTGGGTGTGGTAGGATAGATTCAGGGCATAATGTACAGACAAGGGTATGGTAGGTGTGAGTACAGTGAAGGTAAACCTAGGCATTGAGTGACGATGAGAGAGTTTACCTCTGGAGGCACCAGTTAAACTAGGTGCGGTCTCCGCATGTATGGGGGATGGGACAAAGGAGCTATCTGAGGCATGTTAAGCGGGACTAGGGGCTCCGCAGTAATACAAAACAATGAGAGCTACCATAAACAACAGTATACAAGGCATATTGACATTAGAGAGAGCCATAAAGCAATCACAGGTGTTGATTGGGAGAGCTAAGACAACAATGAGCAAAGACAACCTGTCCCGTGAGGAGTAACATTAGACAGTCAAATAAAGCCTAGACGTTGTACCATATTTTTATATAATCCCCTGGCTGTGTGGCTATGTTTAAATATCTCTAAATGTGTCTTTAATTAATTTATTGCAATTCCAACATGAGGCAACTAATCTGAACCTGTGGCGGAATTAAAAAGGATATTAAAATAAACTGGTTGTCCTTGACCTTTGCCCTCACACCGGTAGGTGGCTGAAGTGGATTAGACTGCCAAAGACTGCAGACCACATGACACTCATCCAAGAGCCAATGGGTTTTTGGGATGTGAGGCTGGCAGAGTCCAGACAGAGGAAATAAATACCAGCTGGGACAATAACTAAAGCACAGGGCATTCTTGCATGACTGGCACGGTCAGGGCGGTCAGCTCTGCATCGGAGAAGGAAGGATGTTGGTCGGAAAGATGCTGGACAGAGATGCCGGGGGTGGTGGATGGAGAGCACAGTGAGTGAATTGAATGAAAGGAATAAATGCTTGGGTGGAAATAGGTGAACCAAACCTCCTGCATTGTCATCATGTCTGGCTCATTAGTCATTCGAACTTACTTTGCTGTGCTCTGCTTATTTTTCAAAGAGGGCTATCACCAGCTCTTTCTGGAGCACAGGTCCAAGGGATATTCTCTGGAGTTTCTCCCTGGGAAATAGAGAAGAAAAAGAAACATGACAAGGAAAAAGTGGAAGAAGCAGACCTATTACTCACTGAGTTAAACGTCACATGAATCTTCACTTCCACAAGCCCCCTAATGGAACTGTTTGATGTCTGCGCTGCATGGCCTGATGGGAAACTGCTTCTGAGGCTCTCTGCCCAGTAATTGCTCCTCGGTGGCCACTCCTCTCTGCAGCTGTGGGCCCGCCATGCCAACTCACATGAATCTGGCCCCTTATTGCCACATTAACATGGCAGGGATAAAAACAGACCAAACCTGGGGGGACAGGGGAACGACATGACCTGGCCATTGTCTAATGCTGACTGAGTAGAGACTACAGTACATTATTTTGGTTAGATCATGGACTTTAAAGATAATTTGCTTTTTCATTCTATAAATAGTGAATGACACTCTCCCAGAGCTAATGTAGTCCATGCCACAAACATCTGAACTGGATGCTCCCTGAATCGCTCTCATGAATACATATGGAGCTAATGGAGAAATGCTGTGGCTGGCATGTAGTTCAAGTAAATCAGTTCTTACAGTACAGCACAGGCCTCGCTCTCATATTGGAAATGGAACTGTATTTTGTGGTGGTGGTGAGGTCTCTATTCTAATATACGCATAACTGGAGAAGTCTGCCTTTCTCATGAATGATCTAAACCAGCTGTCTCAATTAAAAAGGTAAGGACCACAGGAAGTCCCCCCCAGCATTTATCTTCCCAGTACAACCACAGAACATGCTCTCTACACTATAGATCTCATACGGGCACACTGATTTAAAGCTGCTGGACCTTCCAGACTCCATCAAATCACACTCATTTAGTCTTGACATTACACATTCATTACACAGTCAACGCAGCAGATACTGTACATGAAAACCATTATACAGCTTCCATACCAAATCAAATCGAATCAAATTGTATCAAGTGTTATTGGTCACATACACATGGTTAGCAGATGTTAATGCGAGTGTAGTGAAATGCTTGTACTTCTAGTTCCGACAGTGCAGTAATATCTAACAAGTAATCTAATAAACCCAAATCTAAAGGGATGGAATAAGAATATGTACATATAAATATATGGATGAGCGATGACCGAGCAGCACAGAGAAGATGCAATAGATACAGTAACACCAGTCTCTGCCTTCTAGGCAGAGTTCCTCTGTCCAGTGTCTGTGTTCTTTTCCCCATCTTCATCTTTTCTTTTTATTGGCCAGTCTGAGATATGGCTTTTTCTTTACAACTCTGCCTAGAAGGCTGTCACGTCCTGACCTTAGTTCCTTTTTTATGTCTCTATTTTAGTTTGGTCAGGGCGTAATTTGGGGTGGGCATTCTATGTTTTGTTCTGTGTGTTATATTTCTAGGTGTTTGGCCTGGTCTACAGTCAATCACGGACTACAAGAAGAAATCCAGCCCAGTCACGGACCAGGATGTCTTGCTCCCAGGCAGACTAAATAACTTTTTTGCCCGCTTTGAGGACAATACAGTGCCACTGACACAGCCTGCAACGAAAACATGCGGTCTCTCCTTCACTGCAGCCGAGGTGAGTAAGACATTTAAACGTGTTAACCCTCGCAAGGCTGCAGGCCCAGACAGCATCCCCAGCCGCGCCCTCAGAGCATGCGCAGACCAGCTGGCCGGTGTGTTTATGGACATATTCAATCAACCCCTATACCAGTCTGCTGTTCCCACATGCTTTGTTCCTGTTCCCAAGAAAACTAAGGTAACTGAGCTAAACGACTACCGCCCCGTAGCACTCACTTCCGTCATCATGAAGTGCTTTGAGAGACTAGTCAAGGACCATATCACCTCCACCCTACCTGACACCCTAGACCCACTCCAATTTGCTTACCGCCCAAATAGGTCCACAGACGATGCAATCTCAACCACACTGCACACTGCCCTAACCCATCTGGACAAGAGGAATACCTATGTGAGAATGCTGTTCATCGACTACAGCTCGGCATTCAACACCATAGTACCCTCCAAGCTCGTCATCAAGCTCGAGACCCTGGGTCTCGAGCCCGCCCTGTGCAACTGGGTACTGGACTTCCTGACGGGCCGCCCCCAGGTGGTGAGGGTAGGCAACAACATCTCCTCCCCGCTGATCCTCAACACTGGGGCCCCACAAGGGTGCGTTCTGAGCCCTCTCCTGTACTCCCTGTTCACCCATGACTGCGTGGCCACGCACGCCTCCAACTCAATCATCAAGTTTGCGGACGACACAACAGTGGTAGGCTTGATTACCAACAACGACGAGACGGCCTACAGGGAGGAGGTGAGGGCCCTCGGAGTGTGGTGTCAGGAAAATAACCTCACACTCAACGTCAACAAAACTAAGGAGATGATTGTGGACTTCAGGAAACAGCAGAGGGAACACCCCCCTATCCACATCGATGGAACAATAGTGGTGAGGGTAGCAAGTTTTAAGTTCCTCGGCATACACATCACAGACAAACTGAATTGGTCCACTCACACAGACAGCATCGTGAAGAAGGCGCTCAGGAGGCTGAAGAAATTCGGCTTGTCACCAAAAGCACTCACAAACTTCTACAGATGCACAATCGAGAGCATCCTGGCGGGCTGTATCACCCTGTATCACCGCCTGGTACGGCAACTGCTCTGCCCTCAACCGTAAGGTTCTCCAGAGGGTAGTGAGGTCTGCACAACGCATCACCGGGGGCAAACTACCTGCCCTCCAGGACACCTACACCACCCGATGTTACAGGAAGGCCATAAAGATCATCAAGGACATCAACCACCCGAGCCACTGCCTGTTCACCCCGCTATCATCCAGAAGGCGAGGTCAGTACAGGTGCATCAAAGCTGGGACCGAGAGACTGAAAAACAGCTTCTATCTCAAGGCCATCAGACTGTTAAACAGCCACCACTAACATTGAGTGGCTGCTGCCAACACACTGACACTGACACTGACTCAACTCCAGCCACTTTAATAATGGGAATTGATGGGAAATGATGTAAATATATCACTAGCCACTTTAAACAATGCTACCTTATATAATGTTACCCTACATTATTCATCTCATATGCATACGTATATACTGTACTCTATATCATCGACTGCATCCTTATGTAATACATGTATCACTAGCCACTTTAACTATGCCACTTTGTTTACATACTCATCTCATATGTATATACTGTACTCGATACCATCTACTGTATCTTGCCTATGCTGCTCTGTACCATCACTCATATATCATTATGTACATATTCTTTATCCCCTTACACTGTGTATAAGACAGTAGTTTTGGAATTGTTAGTTAGATTACCTGTTGGTTATTACTGCATTGTCGGAACTAGAAGCACAAGCATTTCGCTACACTCGCATTAACATCTGCTAACCATGTGTATGTGACAAATAACATTTGATTTGATTTGATTTAATTTGGTATGGTTCCCAATCAGAGGCAGCTGTCAATTGTTGTCTCTGATTGAGTACCATACTTAGGCAGACTGTTTTCCCACTATGGGTTGTGGGTAGTTGTTTTCGGTTTTGTGTATTACACCTTGCAGAACTGTTCGTTTGTCGTTTTGTTGTTTTTTGTTCAAGTATTCATACTGATTAAAAGGTATTATGAATACTTACCACGCTGCACCTTGGTCTTCTCCTTCTCCCGACAACAGACGTTACAAAGGCCAGCATCCCGGAGTCGCCTCTTCACTGTTGATGTTGAGACTGGTGTTTTGCGGGTACGAATTAATGAAGCTGCCAGTTGAGGACTTGTGAGGCGTCTGGTTCTCAAACTAGACACTCTAATGTACTTGTCTTCTTGCTCAGTTGTGCACCAGAGCCTCCCACCCCTCTTTCTATTCTGGTTAGGGCCAGTTTGTGCTGTTCTGTGAAGGGAGTAATACACAGCGTTGTACGAGATCTTCAGTTTCTTGGCAATTTCTCGCATGGAATAGCCTTCATTTCTCAGAACACGAATAGACTGACGAGTTTCAGAAGAAAGGTCTTTGTTTCTGGCCATTTTTAGCCTCTAATCGAACCCACAAATGCTGATGCTCCAGATACTCACCTAGTCTAAAAAAGGACAGTTTTATTGCTTCTTTAATCAGACAACATTTTCCAGCTGTGCTAACATAATTGCAAAAGGGTTTTGTAATGATCAATATGCCTTTTAAAATGATAAACTTGGATTAGCTAACACAACGTGCCAGGACTGATGGTTGCTGATAATGGGCCTCTGTACACCTATGTATATATTCCATAAAACATCTACCATTTCCAGCTACAATAGTCATTTACAACATTAACAATGTCTACACTGTATTCCTGATCAATTTGATGTTATTTTAATGGACAAAAAATGTGCTTGTCTTTCAAAAACAAGGATATTTCTAAGTGACCCCAAACTTTTGAATGGTAGTGTACATTATCAAGCATTTCAGACATGTTATCCAGATACTGACTGTTAGCACATGGTGGTCTTTAGCAGCCTCCCACCAGAATGGGCCTTAGATGAGGCATATGAACCTTTAGCCATATAACTTCAACAGCATTTAACAAGAGATCCTCTCTAAGTTTTACAGGAATGTTGTTCTAAATATAAACAGCCACACCTCCACCTTTGGCATTTCTGTCTTTCTGTAGGTCTTATAACCATGTATTGCTACCACTGTATCAACAAATGTATTATCTAAGTGAGTTTCAGACATTGTCAGAATATGAATGTCATCTGTTACTAGCAAATTATTGATTTCATGAATCTTGTTTCTTAAGCTATATATGTTAACGTGGGCTATTTTTAACACTTTCTGGGATGCTTGATTGTTTTTCTTGCTTTACTGGGAAGCTTATCAGAGTTAGACATGCTCAGGTTATGTGTATTAGTGCAGGTTGAGCTGCACACAGTGGACGTCCTACCTGGTCACACTACCTCAGTACTAACAGTATTACTCTGGTTCATAGTCATATGATTATTGTATACAATAGCTGTAGGATCAGCAGGGGCATTCAGGGCAGTATTTTATTTTATTTATTTAACCTTTATTTAACTAGGCAAGTCAGTTAAGAACAAATTCTTAAGTAAGAGGAACATAAATTAGGTTACTTATATTGTGTCTACCAACGCCCCTGGTATAATGTACATTTGCTGAAGCACTATGACAACTCAGCGACACAATGGTAGGTATTAAATGAGCTGGACTTGAGTCATTGATAAGTCATTGTCTCAACACTGCCTTATAATGCTGTGAATGGATCCAGGAACCCAAATGATTTGGGTGGATCCCATCCTCCTTATAATACAAGTTTTGTTTCCAGAATGTATAAAACATTTAAATAAATGTTATACCCACAGAGCTGCAATAGTCTCGTAGCCAGTTATGTAGGGCTACAAGTCTGTTGAACTGTTCAATGCCATGGTTTAGGGAGAGCAGAGGGCCAGCTATTATGGGGCATTTGTTGATATCAAGTAGAGCCCCAATCCGTTCTTTAAAATCCATCTTCAGCTGTTCTGAGCTGCTCTTCATAATGTAATTTGATCCCACATGAACCATGGCCGTATCAGCCCCCAGTGACTGACTCACAGCCTCGGGAAGCAACCTGGTGATATCCTGTGTACAGATATACATTGGGGAGAACAAGTATTTGATACACTGCCAATTTTTCAGGTTTTTCTACTTACAAAGCATGGAGAGGTCTGTAATTTTTTATCATAGGTACACTTCAACTGTGAGAGACGGAATCTAAACCAAAAGTCCAGACAATCACATTGTATGATTTTTAAGTAATTAATTTGCATTTTATTGCATGACATAAGTATTTGATACATCAGAAAAGCAGAACTTAACATTTGGTACAGAAACCTTTGTTTGAAATTACAGAGATCATACATTTCCTGTAGTTCTTGACCAGGTTTGCACACACTGCAGCAGGGATTTTGGCCCACTCCTCCATACAGACCTTCTCCAGATCCTTCAGGTTTCGGGGCTGTCACTGAGCAATACGGACCCATCTTCAATGCTCTTACTGAGGGAAGGAGGTTGTTGGCCAAGATATCGCGATACATGGCCCCATCCATCCTCCCCTCAATACGGTGCAGTCGTCCTGTCCCCTTTGCAGAAAATCATCCCCAAAGAATGATGTTTCCACCTCCATGCTTCACGGTTGGGATGGTGTTCTTGGGGTTGTACTCATCCTTCTTCTTACTCCAAACACGGCGAGTGGAGTTTAGTGGAGTTTAGACCAAAAAGCTTTATTTTTGTCTCATCAGACCACATGACCTTCTCCCATTCCTCCTCTGGATCATCCAGATGGTCATTGGCAAACTTCAATCAGGCCTGGACAATCGCTGGCTTGAGCAGGGGGGTCTTGCGTGCGCTGCAGGATTTTAATCCATGACGGCGTAGTGTGTTACTAATGGTTTTCTTTGAGACTGTGGTCCCAGCTCTCTTCAGGTCATTGACCAGGTCCTGCCATGTAGTTCTGGGCTGATCCCTCACCTTCCTCATGATCATTGATGTCCCATGAGGTGAGATCTTGCATGGAGCCCCAGACCGAGGGTGATTGACCGTCATCTTGAACTTCTTCCATTTTCAAATAATTGCGCCAACAGTTGTTGCCTTCTCACCAAGCTGCTTGCCTATTGTCCTGTAGCTCATCCCAATCTTGTGCAGGTCTACAATTTTATCCCTGATGTCCTTACACCCTCTATGGTCTTGGCCATTGTGGAGAGGTTGGAGTCTGTTTGATTGAGTGTGTGGACAGGTGTCTTTTATACAGGTAACGAGTTCAAACAGGTGCAGTTAATACAGGTAATGAGTGGAGAACAGGAGGGCTTCTTAAAGAAAAACTAACAGGTCTGTGAGAGCCGGAATTCTTACTGGTTGGTAGGTGATCAAATACTTATGTCATGCAATAAAATGCAAATTAATTACGTAAAAATCATACAATGTGATTTTCTGGATTTTTGTTTTAGATTTCTCCTCTCACAGTTGAAGTGTCCCTATGATAAAAAAATTGCAGACCTCTACATGCTTTGTAAGTAGGAAAACCTGCAAAATTGGCAGTGTATCAAATACAGGTTCTCCCCACTGTATGCCGGGTACAGATATATGCCTCACCATCGAACTCCCTATCACAATCGTCGGAATGATCCGGCCTCTGCCGTGTCTCGAAGCAGATTGCAGACCGCATAGGCAAATGTACAGTCATGAAGCAGAGATTAAAATATAAATGGACTATTTGGGGGGGAATGGTGCAGATTATAATTTAAAAAATAGGCCCCTCTGCTGGTACTTCATAGAAATGCAGTGTCATTCACCACCATCTCTAATATTGATTGAGAAAAACTGTTACATTGAGAAAGTGTACACATACACTCGAACACACACACCTCATGATTTCACCTTTTAAACTTTGTCAAACGTTTTCATACCTTGGGAGTATCCTTTAATCAAGCTGTGTTATTCAAATGTTCTTCCTTTTTTAAAACGTGTTCCCTTGGAATCACACAATTAAATAGGCTACTTGAAGAGGTAGGTACAAAGACGGAAGAAAAACTAGTCTATAATGAAAAGTTATATCAGCAAACTCAATTATAATCTCATTCATTAGGAACACTTATCTTTCTACAGTACAGTACTATTCTACTGCTGTTGGTGCAGTACAGGGAATGAATCGTTAAATAGACTATAGGCGTGCATCTGACTTAAAACAGAGACAGCACAAAACAACTGTTGTGCAGTTCAAAGGGGCCCGAGTCAGTAAATAACCTGGGAGAATGTTGACATCTGTAAGGTCATGACATCTTTCTTTCATTACTTTGCTTGCCCCACTTTTCATTGCAGAATTACTCCGGCCCACTTTCATGTTGCCGAATAGGTTTGAACTCATAACTTTAAAAAGCAGTGATTTTTCTGTTTTATTTTTTATGATATTTCCAAACTATGAGGTTGAAATAAAACTGAAATTGTGAAAATGATGATAATGCCCTTTTTGTGTAAATACAAAATAATAAGCCTGGAATTTCAGCCTGTTCAGGTGGGATGGAGTTTTTGGCTCAGAACATGATTCAACATTTGATCTGATTATACTGACCAATGACCAGTCATATTTTATTTGCATATGTATCCTCCTACTAGATGCTCTACAGATGGTCATACTATCAACAAACTATGGTCATACTATCAACAAACTATGATCGGCAATCAGGGCTGTCTATATAAATACATGTACATTTGTATCAATGCCCACACAATCAGACTGAGCATTTAAATAGCAAAAGGAGGCTCAGGGGGAAAAAAGGTTACAAAATATATTTGGATTTATTTTCATGAAATTAACACACAGTGATATACTGTATTAGACATACAGTGATGATTTAAAAAGACTGCATGGGGGCTTTACGACTTTATGACTCTATAAAAGTCAAATGAAGGAAGAAAAAAGCGTCCAATTTTTTCTGAAGGTTAGCTTGGGGCCTCTGTTATAACGGTAGCTCTCTCCTCTTGCTAAAACACTGCTCTTACTCTGAAAGAGAGTTTCTGCCTGTATATTTATGTGCTAGGAGGTCACTAACAATAAAGCATGTAGCAGGAGTGAAAACAAGCAGTATATGTCTCTCACAGTGAAACTAAAGGGCAAAATATCTTAAACACCGGCATGGGTCACGCTCTGTTTGCAGTTCATGGGCGAATAGTAATTTTATCTGAGATGGAAACCTATATTGAATTTATGAGCCGCTTCTCACATATAACTGAAGTGATGTTTAACTCAGTGCATAAGTGAAGTAATGTTTTCCAATCAATCAACACAGGAAGCAGTATTGTTTTTTTTATTTGGTCACACTCACATATTGTTTGTGAGTTTCTTTCCGACCTCATTCTTGAAAAAAAAGTCTAGGCGTAAAATGTCTAGGCCTAAACTCAAGGCTGGTTAATTTGTTCCTGTGGGTTTATCTGAATTCTCCACATGGCCTTGCCTCGTCATACAACGTCATGCTCATTGAGACAGGGATTGTATCACATTAAGAACAGCCAGTCAATGCGTTGTTTGGGAAAACACTATGGGCCGGATCCAAAGGCCTAATCCTAGGTTCTACTGAACAGATGTATCATACCGTTACCCTCAGTGTCGGACCTTGTCATGCATAAAATAAGCATGGACTGCCACTAATACATCTACATCTGAAGAAAAAGTACCATGAGTCCATTTCACATACCATCAGATGCCTAGTGTAGTTGTAGCCACAATCAGAGTAGAGAGGTTTCACCATCTAAGGCCTCCTCCTCTTCCTCCTCCACCTCCAACTCTACTTTATTGACTCATGATTCAGTGAGGCTGACCCTAAGCTCCTAGCACCTGGTCCTGATCACAAGCTTGTCCTCCCAGATAATATATGGGTTAGACATGCTCTATATTCATTTTCATAAAGTGACTTGTGTAACAGTATAACTTTAGACCGTCCCCTCGCCCATACCCGGGCGCAAACCAGGGACCCTCTGCACACATCAACAACAGTCACCCACGAAGCATCGTTACCCATCGCTCCACAAAAGCCACGGCCCTTGCAGAGCAAGGGGAACTACTACTTCAAGGTCTCAGAGCAAGTGATGTCACCGATTGAAACGCTATTTAGCGCGCACCGCTAACTAAGCTAGTCGTTTCACATCCGTTACACTTGTTCAGAAAATTATAACGGATACCAAAGTACAATGTAATAACAAAGCTTTATCTTGGTACTGTGTTGACTGTCTGGGTTGTGGGTGGCATTTTGGAATGCATGTTCGTCTTCTGAAAGACATTTGCTTTCTATATGTGTTGTTTTAAATGTCATTATATTTGCACAAATATCCATAATAGCTACCTAAGGTGTAAGATGGACACCTGAGTTCACTTATGTTTGTTAATGCTTTGTTCACTTTTTAAATGGCCTTTGATGGTTGTTTCTCAATCAACCACAGTCCCACTGGGCCCTCAAGTACAGTTGTAACTCAAATCAAAATATGTTTCAGTTAAAATGCTTGGACCGAACACAAAAAGGGACTCTCAACAGCCCTTAAAAAACCATTTCTCAGAATCTAGCTAATGTTTTAGACATTCCCCTGTGCTGATGTGGTAAGGACTATCTTAACGGAGCTCATGGGGTGAGAACAGAAGACGCTAAATCTTATTTTGGATAGTAGTTCAGGTCTGTCATGCAGCCGGACAAAAATACAGAGACAAAACTCTTGAAAACAAGCCCTGTCTCAGCCACAAGAACGCAACTGAAATGTGTGTTTTCAATTATATAAAACCCACTCAACCATAGTCTCCTTCATTTGGCTGCCTGTGAAGAAGACTAAATTACACTTCTTCACAGTAAATCAGTACACTGTCATGTTAATGCACACACAATCTCAAATGATTTAAATTAGGAAATAAAACGTGACAAATCCTAGGTTCTCCAAAACAAATCTGTAAATTCAAACTAAAATAGGTGGTCTCCTGGCAAAATGGAAATATCTGTGGTTTTCAACTGAAGAAAGTGAGCGGTATGCTAAAAAGAATTTGGAAATCTCCCCTGCCATGTTCTTGCATACTGTGGTGGAAAAGAGGGGAATACTGTCAAAGTTAGCCATTGGGAAGGCAAATATAGAATGATGTTCTAGAGTTAGGGTCTATTCGGTGTGAAATAGCAGATATGTTTGTATTGATGGAAAATATCTAAGTGACTGATTCAGCTGTATTGTTTTTCTAATGTCAAGCATATGAGCTTTGTGTAAATTATTTTACTTGACTTTAGTCAAGTTGCCATAGTTCTGAAGTGTCTCTACAACCTCATTCATTCTTACAGTATATAATGCAACACATTGCTACTGATTGAGCCTCACTACCCAAGCATATATTTTAGACAGCCAAATGTATTTGAGAAAAAAGCAGTAGGAATTCTAAATAGAATGAACATATCACTGCATCTGTACACAGCCCATCTGTAAATAGCCCACCCAATGACCTCATCCCCATATAGTTATTTATTTTTGTTATTTTGCACCCCAGTATCTCTACTTGCACATCATCATCTGCACATCACTCCAGTGTTAATGCTAAACTGTAATTATTTCGCCACTATGGCCTATTTATTGCC
Organism: Oncorhynchus nerka; assembly: GCF_034236695.1. Classification (NCBI taxonomy): domain Eukaryota; kingdom Metazoa; phylum Chordata; class Actinopteri; order Salmoniformes; family Salmonidae; genus Oncorhynchus; species Oncorhynchus nerka. The sequence goes on along the minus strand of NC_088404.1, from coordinate 22,741,506 downwards.
TTACCTCCCTAATCTTACTACATTTGCACACATTGTATATAGATTTTTCTATTGTTTTATTGATTGTACGTTTGTTTATCCCATGTGTAACCATGTGTTGTTTTTGTCGCACTGCTTTTCTTTATCTTGGCCAGGTTGCAGTTGTAAATGACAACTTATTCTCAATTAGCCTACCTGGTTAAATAAAGGTGAAAAAAAAAGAAAGAAAAAATCAACTATGAGAGTTGAGAAGAAAAGCCTCAGACTGTCTGTTTACCCCGCATATACAGTGGGGCAAAAAAGTATTTAGTCAGCCACCAATTGTGCAAGTTCTCCCACTTCAAATGATGAGAGAGGCCTGTCATTTTCATTATAGGTACACTTCAACTATGACAGAAAAAAAATTTGGAAAAAAAATCCAGAAAATCACATTGTAGGATTTTTAATGAATTTATTTGCAAATTATGGTGGAAAATAAGTATTTGGTCAATAACAAAAGTTTATCTCAATACTTTGTTATATACCCTTTGTTGGCAATGACAGAGGTCAAACATGTTCTGTAAGTCTTCACAAGGTTTTCACACACTGTTGCTGGTATTTGTTGTCATCCGAGACATTCTCATCAATGATAAGATGACATAAACTCTACAGTCTATACATTATAGTTATCAGATTCACATGGAATTGTTGTGCAATTTAGAGGTTTGAATATTAAATTATTTGTGATGGGATGAAATGTGATTTTACCTTCTAAAATGTGAGAATTGGGTTTTCATGAGTGAATTAGGCCTGACTCAGTAGCCCACCCACGTGAAGAGACATAGGTTGTAAACTATGAAACACACCCCTTTTCTCCCTCCACTATTTAAGCCCTTGACGAAAATGTAACCTCCTGTTCCGAGGATGTGAGGACAACGGTCCATACGTTAAAAAGGACTAACATGTCAACTACAGAACTAAGCCAACCTCAGCGTGAGCTTCGGTTGTGAATGGTATGAACTTTGAACTCTTATTCACTAAAGAAGTGAGACATCCTAGCCGTTGAGTTAGCAACAGCAGCTAAAAACGTGGGCTAGGAAAGGATAGACAGAGTATCCCGTCTACCACCCAACGACGACACTACAACATTTCCCGTTCACCACCAGAGACACTCTTCAAAGGACAAAGGACTCTGTTGGACAACACGGCCATCCATCTACCACCAACCTATTGAAGCGCAGCTCAGAATAAATCTTTATTGCATTTTCCTTTTCCAAATGGGCGGTAATTTAGAATGCATAGGATATTGTATTTACGATAGCACAGCTTCTCCCTTTGTTCTTCAGTCTTCCCACTCTTTCACTCAAACCCAACCCACTTTCCTTTGTGTGTCATATCTGTTCCGTCCGCTAGGGACGTTTTACTTTATGAATTTTTTGTAATCAAGATATGATTCCTTCTGTGTATATGTAATTCTGTGTGATTAGTTAGGTATTTAGTAAATAAATAAATAATTAAACCCAATTTTGTATTGCTGATTCAACTTGTTAGCCAGGGTTCGTGAAGATAACCAAGAATTTACAACTTTCAGATGAGACTGAAATAAGGTGACGATTAATATAGACTGCTATTGATGTAAAATATTACTAAGTCTTTAAGAGTTTATTCGGAAGATAACAGCTCTATAAATATTATTTTGTGGTGCCCTGACTTTCTAGTTAATTACATTTACATGATTAGCTCAATCAGGTAATATTAATTACAGAGAAAGGATTTTATAGAATAGCATGTCATATCACTTAATCAGGCATAGCCAAAGACACGACAGTATCATTTATTAAACTTTTCTGTCGTTCAACCTCAGATGTGTCTAATTGTGAAATACAATGCTCTGAGATTCAATTGATCACACTCCATAAGAAAAAGAATAGACAAGCTCTAATTATTTTACTGTAGGCTCTCTTACATTATAATCCCAAAATGTCTACTCCAGCAGTGGCTTATCCCATTTCACATCTCAACATGTACCTACTTGCCCTTTGATCTTTTGTTCGGCAACCCCTCCTCTGCTCACTGAGAGACACGCTCAGGTCCCTACTCCACTTCCACATCATCAACAGCGAGATAAAGCTCTCTCTGATCTATAATTTACAGTGCCCGCTGCAGCCGTTCAGCCAAACAGCAGGCCATAGCTCCACTCTGCAGCCTGCCCAAACCTGAGTTTGCTACCTGATATTTGTAGAGCTTTTAGCCAGCACTTTTATATACTGCCAATAAAGACTCTAGCAGAGAGTGGGGCTCTATAGGAGCGTGGGTCAGCTGAAGAAGGGTTGCCTATTGATGGAGTATTTTTTGCCATAAAGATCCTCAGCACGGTAGGATGGATACATTCCAGAGCTATGCACGAAGCGTTATGGAAGACAACCGTGTTCCAGGTTCCATCCCTCAACACTCTTAGAAAAAGGGCTTCCAAAAGGATTCTTCGGCTATCCCCGTAGGAGGACCCTTTTTGGTTACGGGTAGAACTATTTTGGGTTCCATGGATTACCCTCTGAGGAAAGGGTTCTACATGCAACCCAATAGGGTTCTTCCTGGAACGGTTCAAATGGTTCTCTAATGGGGACAGCCGAAAAAACCTTTTAGATTCTAGATAGCCCTTTTTTTCTAAGAGTGTAGTCTATATGATTGTGTTCTGAATGTTTTAATACTGTTTTTAGGTATGGAGACTTCTTAACCATACATACTTTCAATGCCACTTTTTGCAGTACTTATACCACTAGTACTGTACCACTATGTTTCCTCTATATCTTCCACATAAATTGGTGTGTATAGTTTTTAATTTTTTTAAAGGGATATGAAAAAAAAGAACAATACTTTCATGGACATTCTTGTGGACAGAGAAGTTGTAAATTGTAATTATTACCCACATACCCTTAGTGGATAGTTTTCACAGCTGTAGCCTGGTGGTCCTCTTCTAAATTAAAAGTGAATCCTCTAGTAAATCAAAAATGGCTTGGTGGAAAACAATAACCAAGACCTGGAGACAGCTAATGTATACAACAAGACGATTTCATCCCATTACTGTCCACATTAAGGCTTTCAAAGGGATTTCCTTTTCTGGGAGACGCTAATGGGAGACGCTTTTCTGGGAGACGCTAATGGGAGACGCTAATGCGGTTTACAAGTCTTTGTTACCTAAAGGTATTGTGGTCCCATTGCGCTGGGAGACCACAAAAAAAGTATCATTAAAATATCATGAGGCAGATGGTAGATCTGCTAACAGGCTTGGGGTATAGGCCATCCACCGCAAGATATCAAATATTATTTTGATATGTGTTAATGCAGAGACTTTGATATATGGCTGCTGAATGCAAGTTGGCCTGTTTGTTTTGCTCCTAATCATGGGGATATGTGTGGGTAGGAGCCGTTCCTATTTCCCCTTGCTATAAGTCACTGTCAGAAACAGATTTCAGCATCAGCACATCAGCGTTCTGCTATTGGGAAACTGAAGAAAGTGAGAGAAAATCTCACTGAGGTCACAATGAATCAACAGCGGCAGAGTTACTTTTAGAAGCTGGTATTCTGTATATAGCACACAAGAGCCGCAAGCCGAGCGGTGGGCAACAGTGAGAAATTCTAGAATACACACTCATTATTCTGTCTTGACCTCTAGGGTCAAAGAGAGGAAGGAAGCCGGATACAGTGCCAAAATGGAGCCGAGACACTTGCTTTAAAACCAGCCTCAGACAACAAGATTCACTGTTTTCAACTGCTGAAATTAGAAGGAAGTGGTATCTCTTGAATATATCATTACCTTCACCACTTTTCCTTTGAATTATCCTATTGCTCATTGGTGTTTGGGAACAAATGCCCCTAGCCAATACAAACAGAGCTCTCAGTCCAAATACTAATGGCTATAAAGTTGCTATATCTTATTTAGAAAACATTCTCTGTATTTGGTTCCAACAAAGGAGAAAGTCTGGGTATCTGAGTTCAGTTTAACCTTTTACCAGTCATTAATTCATGGGAAAAAATGCATTTTTAGAATGCAAGCTAGTTGATTGGTTGATTAGGGATTATTATGGTCTCCATAGTACAATTAAATGGAAGCAAAATTACTGCAATAATGGTTAGTCTTCAGCAGAGTTTCTCTTTGTTTTTGCATTAAAAAAAAATCAAAATCATTGTGGCTAGGTACTTTTGAAATGTCATCCACCCTGCAGTTATAATCTACCAAATAAAGCAGTTTGCAGTATGGCAAAGACTTGGCACTCCCGTTTTTATACAGTACTCACTGCATACATTATAGGGCTAGTAAACACATGTGGTCTGGCAAATCCAAACATTCTAGGGCCTAAGGCTAGCATCTTACCCAAATAGCAGTCCCATGCTGTCATATGATTCTTAAAGTCAAATCTCTTTGGAGAGGCCACTTTCACATTGAGTTTGGAATATTCATATAGAAGTCAGCACATTGGAATTACAAATGTATCCTGCATGGTCTAGTAGTGTCATTCTTTAGTCCCCTAACCGATTGATTCAATAAGGATTCAAAATTATTAGAAAATCCTATTGTACATGTATCTCGTGTGGTTGGCATGTAAAGACTTTCTCAACATTTGGCTTTGGGTAATGTATATCATCCCTGATTGTGCATTACTGTGTACATGTAATGTAGAATTGTGTGGTATACAACTGTGCAGTGTACTGTAATTTGTTCATGAGGCACAGTACTGACTTGAATGCCCCTCTCCTCAGCATCATCTGCCAAACCCACCTCATCTATAGAACCTTACTACACAGTCATTAGAAAGCTATAAATGTACCGTTTATGCCGGCTTTATCTTGTTTGCATGTGGCTTGGATTGAAATTAGCTGGTATTTTCTCTGTCCTCTATAATTTTCAGAGATCAACCATCTCCACTTAAAGCAGAATGAAACCTCCCCAATGGGAGCTCTCTTCAACCAGATGTTCACTATCTGACAACTCTGAGTGCACTTTTTCCATTCCACATAAACACTTGGAAAACAAATAAGAGAAGACTGGGAATAGAGTTTTGGCACTATAAACTGGCATGAATTTCTGGTTTGTAGACAATACAAAGCAGTAGCTAGAATGACTACACATTGGGGGAGAGAAAAATACACATTTGTCAGTGTGAATTTCCATTATATTCTTGTCATCCTTTCTGGTTCCACAAGTTATTTTTAGAATTTTGTTTATTAATGTATGTTTATTCATCTAAAAGTCAAAATGAGAATCTAGTTAAAAACTGTTCCTTTCACTCATAACAAAGCATTAGAATGAAATGCAATGGAGAGAAACCATGCATTCCTGGACTGCCCCAGAGCTAAGATTTGTCAGGTCTGTTTGATGCCCAGTGCTGTAGTAGGCTAGCCATAACATTCAATATGACTGTGACTTGTGGTGCTCATCTTCATTGGATTGCCACTGGACACCTGGGCTCATAGTCTGTTGGGGGGTTTCATCATGTATGATCTACATTCTGTGTCTCTGGAACTAACGCTGTAAATTGCTCAAGTCATTGTACGTATCTGTCCTTAATACTACATTGATGTGCCTCATCCAAAATGAGTGTAATTTGTACAGTACACATGGTTCAACACACAGAGTTGTGCATATTACTGGCAAGATATGTATCACACTAAACCATGAATGCTGAGCACAGTCCATACTTCTTAGCTGCCACGTTGCAACATCAATTATTACCGCACAGTGTGTCCAACTGATTACCATTCAACATACAAACGCATAATTTATTAAGACTTTCATGTTTTGTATAGGCACCCAAGTTGACCCTTATGGAAAAGACACAGGAATTTCACATGTGAGTGTAACCGATGTGAAATGGCTAGCTAGTTAGCGGTGGTGCGTGCTACTAGCGTTTCAATCGGGTGATGTCACTCGCTCTGAGGCCTGAAGTAGCTGCTCCCCTTGCTCTGCAAGGTCCATGGCTTTTGTGGAGCGATGGGTAACGCTGCTTTGAGGGTGTCAGTTGTTGATGTGTGCAGAGGGTCCCTGGTTTGAGCCCGGGTATGGGCGAGGGGACGGACTAAAGTTATACTGTTACATTGATGCTGTTGACCCGGATCACTGGTTGCTGTGGAAAAGGAGGAGGTCAAAAGGGGGGTGAGTGTAACCGATGTGAAATGGCTAGCTAGTTAGCAGTGGTGCATGCTAATAGCGTGATGGGTAACGATGCTTCGTGGGTGACTGTTGTCTGTGTGCAGAGGGTCCCTGGTTTGAGCCCGGGTAGGGGCGAGGGGACGGACAAAAGCTATACTGTTACATGAACACATCTGAAGTGTTCCAAAAACACATGTTTTCATGTGATCACGTGATCTTATGTGAAGTAAAGCAACATGTTATAACATGAAACTACACATGTGAAATCATGTGATTTCCCACAGGTGAAAACGTTGTTTTTCTGTAAGGGGAGGAACAACATTGTAGCAATGTTCTACTAATTTAAGACACTACAGTACTGCATGTACAAAGCCTGCAGCGTACTACTAACCATAACACTAAAAGATGCAGCCTGTGGTACAGAGTCATTATACATGCACATTTCTTGGAAAGATTTAATTGGTTTGTGAATTTAAATGCTTTTCGCCTCTAGTTTAAAGATCCATTAAAGCCATTCAAAAGTAGGATAAAGTTTGGTGTGTGTGTGTGCGTGTGTGTGAATGGCACAGTCTGGAGAGAGAACACTTTGTATAATAAGACTAATGCGCTCTCAGCGACACTTCTCTCTCCTGCTCAGGGAGGACGATAGTGGAGACAGCATGGAGGTGCACTGAGCTGAGCCCAGCATGAGAGACACAATACAGAGAGGTTCACAACAGATGGAAGGAGCTTATGATTTAATAACATTGTTTATACCTGCTGGGTTGATAACATTTCAACACATTGAGAGGAAAGACTGCGTGCTGATGAATGTCAGCCAGAGGACACAGAACTGTGTATTTTTTAGAGGATGACTTTCAATGTTTTTTTTTTTTATTTATTTTTTTATTTCACCTTTATTTAACCAGGTAAGCAAGTTGAGAACAAGTTCTCATTTACAATTGCGACCTGGCCAAGATAAAGCAAAGCAGTTCGACACATACAACGACACAGAGTTACACATGGAGTAAAACAAACATACAGTCAATAATACAGTAAAAAAAAAAAAAAAAAAAAAAAAAAAAAAAACAAGTCTATATACAATGTGAGCAAATTAGGTGAGAAGGGAGGTAAAGGCAAAAAAGGCCATGGTGGCAAAGTAAATACAATATAGCAAGTAAAACACTGGAATGGTAGTATTGCAATGGAAGAATGTGCAAAGTAGAAATAAAAATAATGGGGTGCAAAGGAGCAAAATAAATAAATAAATTAAATACAGTTGGGAAAGAGGTAGTTGTTTGGGCTAAATTATAGGTGGGCTATGTACAGGTGCAGTAATCTGTAAGATGCTCTGACAGTTGGTGCTTAAAGCTAGTGAGGGAGATAAGTGTTTCCAATTTAAGAGATTTTTGTAGTTCGTTCCAGTCATTGGCAGCAGAGAACTGGAAGGAGAGGCGGCCAAAGAAAGAATTGGTTTTGGGGGTGACTAGAGATATACCTGCTGGAGCGTGTGCTACAGGTGGGAGATGCTATGGTGACCAGCGAGCTGAGATAAGGGGGGGTTTCACTTTAACTATGTAGTATAATATCTGTAAACTAAAGATCTTATAAAAAGGGCATTAAAACAACTTTGGTAAGGGGTTCATTTTAGCATATTAGTCAAAAGATCCACTCAAACTACTCTGACTTTAGCAGAGTAGCTCATTTGATTCTGGGTGCCGGGATTACACTCAAGCTGATTTACTTCAACTAGTATTCCAGTTTGTCTCAACCTATATCAAATTGAACAGTGATATTATCCTAGCCCATGTTGTTTGGTGGTTACAACATACATCCTTTAGATATTCAACAGTTGTAATAGTTTCTGCAACAATATCAATATCAAGACAAGCCTGACCTCTAACCCCAAATATTTTAAGAACCACACAATAATACATGTGTTACATTTTGCTTTGCAGCAAAAACCTCTATTGGCTTTGTTGGATCTTGAAAATTCCCTTATGTAGAGAAAAGAAGAACAACTTGCAATTGTTATTAAACATGTGGCTATGGTTATGTGGAAAGGTCGAAAATTACACTGGATTTGCAAAACATCTTATGATCAACATTCGGAGCTCCATGCAGCCAATACAAACCAAAATCAAATATTTCACAATGGCTGTTTTATCTTCTTGGTGTAGTGGTTGTAAAAAAAAATCACTTGCAAGCAAAATGTCAAACAGGACCATCCTCCTGATACTAAAGTTCTGCGATGGCAAATCAACTGGAATTTCATAATTTAGTCCACTCCCCCAAAAAGAAAACAAACATATATTATCATACTGAATGACATTGATTTTGTCTGATTTGTAACCTTGCATTAGGATTGTCAGCTTCCAAGACACTGGCCAATGATATACAGTTGGTGACATAGCCTGTGTACTCTAGAAATGTATAGATGATACATTAGCACACTGGGAGGAGGGAGATATTGAAATATGTGTCCTGTTTGTTTAACTTGGAACAAGGCGCAAATCTTAGCACATTTTGGAAATGAAGGAATATGTATATCTTAAACACATCTCATCCCTGACAAGAAATGAATCTGAATGTGTGTTTTTTCTTTTTATTGACTTGCCACTGGGAATTAGATTTCCAAGGCATTGTAATAATGTTTTATGAAGAATGTCTTTCCCTGAATGATGCACACTGCTTATTGCCTGCCAACTCAACCAGGGCAGGGGCATACTGTATAAACCAATCTAGCTGGGGTCTGTTTGGACTGCTGTGGATTTTCAGAGGTGTTTGTCAAAATGTCCTCTACTCTCGCTGTGGTCTGGAAGACAGAGTTATAAATGCTACCCTGCTCAGGCCCAATGGGTGCAATGAAAATCCACACAGCTCTAAATGGTATTTACTTGTATTGCATAAGCTTTATTCAGAAAGCCTTTATGATAATTTCACACACCCACTCCCAACACATAATTCTCATTGACAAACCATGAATTAGTAGGAATATATTTTTCTAAAAAGCATCTTCTTCGCAGCACAGATCTGTCATCTGGGGATCTCTGTCATGTGGTGGATATTCTTGTTTCTGCTGCATGGAAGATTTCCATGATGTCATAGGGTCTATGACATAGACCAATATCATCTCCAGAGTGATGAGGATTGTTTACACACACACAATAGAAAAGTCCTTGTCGGTTCTATAAATGTGTAAAGGTTTTATGTCACCCTCATAAAACAGGATCAGGTCTGGTTTTGATTGTAGTCTGATCTGGTGCTATTATTGCAAAAGCATTCCTCATATCAAGTTTTCAATGGCTACATTTCTGACACCTAACATACAGTAAATATACATATACACTACATAACCAAGAGTATGTGGACACCTGCTCGTCGAACATTTCATTCCAAAATCATGGGCATTAATATGGAGTTGGTCCCCGTTTTGCTGCTATAACAGCCTGCACATTTCTGGGAAGGCTTTCCACTAGATGTTTGAACATTGCTGCGGGGACTTGCTTCAATTCAGCCACAAGAGAATTAGGTTGGGCACTGATGTTGGTGTTCGATGGGGTTGAGGCCAGGGCTCTGTGCAGGCCAGTCAAGTTATTCCACACCGATCGAGCCAAACCATTTCTGTATGGACCTCGCTTTGTGCACGGGGGGCATTGTCATGCTGAAACAGGAAAGGGCCTTCCCCAAACTGTTGCCACAAAGTTGGAAGCACAGAATCATCTAGAATGTCATTGTATGCTGTAAAACAGCCCCAGACCATTATTCCTCCTCCACCAAATTTTACAGTTGCCACCATGCATTGGGGCAGGTAGCGTTCTCCTAGCAACCGCCAAACCCAGAATTGTGATTCACCCCTCCAGCCGACACTAGGCATTGCGCATGATGATCTTAGGCTTGTGTGAGGCTCCTTGGCCATGGAAACCCATTTCATGAAGCTCCTGACGAATAGTTATTGTGCTAACGTTGCTTCCAGAGGCAGTTTGGAACTCGGTAGTGAGTGTTACAGACAATTTTTACACACTACGCGCTTCAGCACTCGCCGGTCCCATTCTGTGAGCTTGTGTAGCCTACCACTTCCCGTCTGAGCCGTTGTTGCTCCTAGACGTTTCCACTTCACAATAACAGCATTTACAGTTGACCGGCCAGCTCTAGCAGGGAAGAAATTTGACGAACTGACTTGCTGGAAAGCTGGCATCCTATGATTGTGCCATGTTGAAAGTCACTGAGCTCTTCAGTAAGGTCAATGTTTGTCTATGGAGATTGCATGGCTGTGTGTTCAAATTTGTACATATGGCTGAAATAACAGAATCTACTAATTTGAAGGGGTGTCCACATACTTCTGTATATGTAGTATATGTTATACATGTACTGTTCTGTACTGTAGGGTGCATGCTCACACACTTACAAACTGACACACATACTTAATCGACTTAACTCGAACGTGTTCACAGTCATACTGTACACACACACACACACGCACACACATACACACACACACACACACACACAGTGAACCACAGACAGACGCATATCCCTCTGTGAGTAATGAACTGATTTGAGTGTTTTCTTTGGCTCATTTGGTCTTCTTCATTAATCAAACCGGGAAGAAACTTCCCCTGGCCCTTTGAACCATAAAGAGTCAAAACACAAATAAAAGTGAAAGTTTGCCTCAGAAAGGCTGAGCCGGTGAACTTGAGCAACGTGGCTGGTGTTCCTGCGTGTGTAGATTTATGAGATAAATGATTGGCCAGAGTGTTCTCGGTAATGTGTATCCACAGTACTCATCATCAGAAAGCTGAGAGAGAGGGATGGCAGCCCTGGAGACCATACAGATGGACTCCCAGATCACCTTTCAATACCACACTGAAAGCCCCGCTCTCTGAGCTGCTAATGTTTATGTAAATAACTTGAAAAGGAAATGTTCGGTTCCCCACGGAATGTTAATCGATTTACCCAGACAATGTATTAAATCACTACATAGCCAACAGTATATGAGAGACTAACATTTTTTGGTAACAATTTATTTGGATAGTCCATCAGTAGATGCTCTATAGACTATCTACAGACTATCAGTAACATTTCAACATTTCATAACTATCTACTAACCCTATCCCTAGCCCTTAAACCTTATCCTAAACTTAACCCTTACCCTAGCCCTTATTCTAAACCTTACCCTAACCCTAACCGTAACCTTAGCAAGCAGTTGCTTATCAACAGATAGTCAGTTGCTTATCAACAAATAGTTTGTTGATAGTATGACCATCTGTAAAACATCTACAGATGGATTATCCAAATAAAGTCTGACCCGTTTTTCTTTATAGAATCATTTGGATTACATTGCATTTCTCTGTAAAAGTATAGATATCTTGATTTGGTTTAGTGGCAGCAGAGAGATGAAATACAGAATGTTTGTTTATGCCTGTACATCATTTGCCTGAACCACTGTTCGTTGGGCTAGCTACACATTGGAGCTGGTGTGATTTACTCTGTTGGATGCCTTTCCCATTGAGTCAGCAGGGAAGAATGAACCTTGACCCACGTCTTCCAGTAAACCTTAGACAGTCAATTCATTGTAACTGGAATACAAGAACAGTCAATACCCTATATTTAAGCATATGCTATTGCTCATTTATGATCCAAGATGGCGTAGCAGTAAGTCGTCCTGTCGTCCCGTCCCTGTATATATCGCTTCTTTTTCGTTTTTTTAACATATTTTTCTTCGCATACCTCTTTAAAAACATTTTGCTAAACCTAAGCTTCCAAATACTCTCCTGCAACCCGCCTCACCCAATGTAGCTATTTTTCCTAAAGTATTTATATTTACTTCGGAACCGGAACCCCTCAACTGAAGCTAGCCAGCTAACCACCAGCTATGCTAGTGGTCATCAGCTAACCTTTAGCCCGGAAAGCTCTCGCCAGTTCGAACAACGCGACTCTAACCAGAGCACAACGGACCTATTTATTATTCATCCCCGGATTCCCACCGCAAATGGAACATTTTTCAGCTGGATCTTCACAACTAGCTATCTAGCTAAACTGCAACCCCGGATGATTACCCCTGGCTAGCGTTTCCACCCACTTAGCCTGAAGCTAGCCCGGCCAGAGCACCTGTAGCATACTCCTGGGCTACAATACCCGGGCCCACGACCGGTCTGTCGATGCCACCACATGAAGAGGAATAAACAGACTCACCCCATCGCGACGTCCCCCAAAGGCTAACTCTCTAGCCCTCGCTATCTCCCTGCTTGCTAATTCGGCCTGCTAGCTTGTCTAGCTCCGGTCCGCTAACTGCTACCTTGTCTAGCCCGGGCCTACGAACTGTTAGCTTGTTAGCACAGGCCTGCTAACCGTCTGAATCACCGCGTCCCAAACACTCTCTGGACCCATTTACTTTCTATCTCTTTTTGATTTTTAATTTGTTTATACCTTCCGGAAACCTGCCTCGCCCAATGTGATACGGAATCGCTATTATTTTAATTTTTTTAGAACACACTCAAGAACCTCCAGACGCTAACCAGCTAACTAGCTACAAGCTATTTAGTCATTGTTAGTTTTTTTAACCTGGATAACACTCGCCAGTCCAGCTTCCCTGCCCATCCACCGCTGCCCCCTGGACACTGATCTCTTGGCTACATAGCTGACGCACGCTGGACTGTCCATTACTCACGGTACTCCATTCTGCTTGTTTGTTTTATCTGTCGGCCCCGTTGCCTAGTCAACGCCATTTTACCTGCTGTTTGTTGTGCTAGCTGATTAGCCTCGCCTACTGTTTTAGCTAGCTTTCCCAATTCCACACCTGTGATTACTGTATGCCTCGCTGTATGTCTCTCTCAAATGTCAATATGCCTTGTATACTGTTGTTCAGGTTAGTTATCATTGTTTTAGTTCACAATGGAGCCCCTAGTTCCACTCTTCATACCCCTGTTACCTCCTTTGTCCCACCTCCCACACATGCGGTGACCTCACCCATTACAACCAGCACGTCCAGAGATACAACCTCTCTCATCATCACCCAGTGCCTGGGCTTACTTCCGCTGTACCCGCACCCCACCATACCCCTGTCTGCGCATTATGCCCTGAATATATTCTACCATGCCCAGAAACCTGCTCCTCTTATTCTCTGCCCCCAACGCTCTAGGCGACCAGTTTTGATAGCCTTTAGCCGCACCCTCATACTACTCCTTCTCTGTTCCGCGGGTGATGTGGAGGTAAACCCAGGCCCTGCATGTTCCCAGGCACCCTCATTTGTTGACTTCTGTGATCGAAAAAGGCTTGGTTTCATGCATGTCAACATCAGAAGCCTCCTCCCTAAGTTTGTTTTACTCACTGCTTTAGCACACTCTGCTAACCCTGATGTCCTTGCCGTGTCTGAATCCTGGCTCAGGAAGGCCACCAAAAATTCAGAGATTTCCATACCCAACTATAACATCTTCCGTCACGATAGAACTGCCAAAGGGGGAGGAGTTGCAGTCTACTGCAGAGATAGCCTGCAAAGTAATGTCATACTTTCCAGGTCCATACCCAAACAATTCGAACTACTAATTTTGAAAATTACTCTCTCCAGAAATAAGTCTCTCACTGTTGCCGCCTGCTACCGACCACCCTCAGCTCCCAGCTGTGCCCTGGACACCATTTGTGAATTGATCGCCCCCCATCTAGCTTCAGAGATTGTTCTGTTAGGTGACCTAAACTGGGATATGCTTAACACCCCGGCAGTCCTACAATCTAAGCTAGATGCCCTCAATCTCACTCAAATCATCAAGGAACCCACCAGGTACAACCCTGACTCTGTAAACAAGGGCACCCTCATAGACGTCATCCTGACCAACTGGCCCTCCAAATACACCTCCGCTGTCTTCAACCAGGATCTCAGCGATCACTGCCTCATTGCCTGTATCCGCCACGGAGCCGCAGTCAAACGACCACCCCTCATCACTGTCAAACGCTCCCTAAAACACTTCTGTGACCAGGCCTTTCTAATCGACCTGGCCCGGGTATCCTGGAAGGACATTGACCTCATCCCGTCAGTTGAGGATGCCTGGTCATTCTTTAAAAGTAACTTCCTCACCATTTTAGATAAGCATGCTCCGTTCAAAAAATGCAGAACCAAGAACAGATACAGCCCTTGGTTCACTCCAGACCTGACTGCCCTCGACCAGCACAAAAACATCCTGTGGCGGACTGCAATAGCATCGAATAGTCCCCGTGATATGCAACTGTTCAGGAAGTCAGGAACCAATACACGCAGTCAGTCAGGAAAGCTAAGGCCAGCTTCTTCAGGCAGAAGTTTGCATCCTGTAGCTCCAACTCCAAAAAGTTCTGGGACACTGTGAAGTCCATGGAGAACAAGAGCACCTCCTCCCAGCTGCCCACTGCACTGAGGCTAGGTAACACGGTCTCCACCGATAAATCCATGATTATCGAAAACTTCAAGAAGCATTTCTCAACGGCTGGCCATGCCTTCCGCCTGGCTACTCCAACCTCGGCCAACAGCTCCGCCCCCCGCAGCTCCTCGCCCAAGCCTCTCCAGGTTCTCCTTTACCCAAATCCAGATAGCAGATGTTCCGAAAGAGCTGCAAAACCTGGACCCGTACAAATCAGCTGGGCTTGACAATCTGGACCCTCTATTTCTGAAACTATCCGCCGCCATTGTCGCAACCCCTATTACCAGCCTGTCCAACCTCTCTTTCATATTGTCTGAGATTGGAAAGCTGCCGCAGTCATCCCCCTCTTCAAAGGGGGAGACACCCTTGACCCAAACTGTTATAGACCTATATCCATCCTGCCCTGCCTATCTAAGGTCTTCGAAAGCCAAGTCAACAAACAGGTCACTGACCATCTCGAATCCCACCGTACCTTCTCCGCTGTGCAATCTGGTTTCCGAGCCGGTCACGGGTGCACCTCAGCCACACTCAAGGTACTAAACGATATCATAACCGCCATCGATAAAAGACAGTACTGTGCAGCCGTCTTCATCGACCTTGCCAAGGCTTTCGACTCTGTCAATCACCATATTCTTATCGGCAGACTCAGTAGCCTCGGTTTTTGGGATGACTGCCTTGCCTGGTTCACCAATTACTTTGCAGACAGAGTTCAGTGTGTCAAATCGGAGGGCATGCTGTGCGGTCCTCTGGCAGTCTCTATGGGGGTGCCACAGGGTTCAATTCTCGGGCCGACTCTTTTCTCTGTATATATCAATTATGTTGCTCTTGCTGCGGGCGATTCCCTGATCCACCTCTACGCAGACGACACCATTCTATATGCTTTCGGCCCGTCATTGGACACTGTGCTATCTAACCTCCAAACGAGCTTCAATGCCATACAGCACTCCTTCCGTGGCCTCCAACTGCTCTTAAACGCTAGTAAAACCAAATGCATGCTTTTCAACCGATCGCTGCCTGTACCCGCATGCCCGACTAGCATCACCACCCTGGATGGTTCCGACCTTGAATATGTGGACATCTATAAGTACCTAGGTGTCTGGCTAGACTGCAAAC
Organism: Oncorhynchus nerka; assembly: GCF_034236695.1. Classification (NCBI taxonomy): domain Eukaryota; kingdom Metazoa; phylum Chordata; class Actinopteri; order Salmoniformes; family Salmonidae; genus Oncorhynchus; species Oncorhynchus nerka. Next base: position 22,725,921 of record NC_088404.1, on the reverse strand, counting down.
TCTCCTTCCAGACTCATATTAAACATCTCCAATCGAAAATCAAATCAAGAGTCGGCTTTCTATTCCGCAACAAAGCCTCCTTCACTCACGCCGCCAAGCTTACCCTAGTAAAACTGACTATCCTACCGATCCTCGACTTCGGCGATGTCATCTACAAAATGGCTTCCAACACTCTACTCAGCAAACTGGATGCAGTCTATCACAGTGCCATCCATTTTGTCACTAAAGCACCTTATACCACACACCACTGCGACTTGTATGCTCTAGTCGGCTGGCCCTCGCTACATATTCGTCGCCAGACCCACTGGCTCCAGGTCATCTACAAGTCCATGCTAGGTAAAGCTCCGCCTTATCTCAGTTCACTGGTCACGATGGCAACACCCATCCGTAGCACGCGCTCCAGCAGGTGTATCTCACTGATCATCCCTAAAGCCAACACCTCATTTGGCCGCCTTTCGTTCCAGTACTCTGCTGCCTGTGACTGGAACGAACTGCAAAAATCGCTGAAGTTGGAGACTTTTATCTCCCTCACCAAGTTCAAACATCAGCTATCTGAGCAGCTAACCGATCGCTGCAGCTGTACATAGTCTATTGGTAAATAGCCCACCCATTTTCACCTACCTCATTCCCATACTGTTTTTATACTGTTTTTATTTATTTACTTTTCTGCTCTTTTGCACACCAATATCTCTACCTGTACATGACCATCTGATCATTTATCACTCCAGTGTTAATCTGCAAAATTGTAATTATTCGCCTACCTCCTCATGCCTTTTGCACACATTGTATATAGACTGCCCCTTTTTTCTACTGTGTTATTCAAATCAAATCAAATCAAATTTATTTATATAGCCCTTCGTACATCAGCTGATATCTCAAAGTGCTGTACAGAAACCCAGCCTAAAACCCCAAACAGCAAACAATGCAGGTGTAAAAGCACGGTGGCTAGGAAAAACTCCCTAGAAAGGCCAAAACCTAGGAAGAAACCTAGAGAGGAACCAGGCTATGTGGGGTGGCCAGTCCTCTTCTGGCTGTGCCGGGTAGAGATTATAACAGAACATGACCAAGATGTTCAAATGTTCATAAATGACCAGCATGGTCGAATAATAATAAGGCAGAACAGTTGAAACTGGAGCAGCAGCACAGTCAGGTGGACTGGGGACAGCAAGGAGTCATCATGTCAGGTAGTCCTGGGGCACGGTCCTAGGGCTCAGGTCCTCCGAGAGAGAGAAAGAAAGAGAGAATTAGAGAGAGCATATGTGGGGTGGCCAGTCCTCTTCTGGCTGTGCCGGTGGAGATTATAACAGAACGTGGCCAAGATGTTCAAATGTTCATAAATGACCAGCATGGTTGAATAATAGTAAGGCAGAACAGTTGAAACTGGAGCAGCAGCATGGCCAGGTGGACTGGGGACAGCAAGGAGTCATCATGTCAGGTAGTCCTGGGACATGGTCCTAGGGCCCAGGCCAGTTGAAACTGGAGCAGCAGCATGGCCAGGTGGACTGGGGACAGCAAGGAGTCATCATGTCAGGTAGTCCTGGGGCATGGTCCTAGGGCTCAGGTCCTCCGAGAGAGAGAAAGAAAGAGAGAAGGAGAGAATTAGAGAACGCACACTTAGATTCACACAGGACACCGAATAGGACAGGAGAAGTACTCCAGATATAACAAACTGACCCTAGCCCCCGACACATAAACTAATGCAGCATAAATACTGGAGGCTGAGACAGGAGGGGTCAGGAGACACTGTGGCCCCATCCGAGGACACCCCGGACAGGGCCAAACAGGAAGGATATAACCCCACCCACTTTGCCAAAGCACAGCCCCCACACCACTAGAGGGATATCTTCAACCACCAACTTACCATCCTGAGACAAGGCCGAGTATAGCCCACAAAGATCTCCGCCACAGCTCAACCCAAGGGGGGGCGCCAACCCAGACAGGCCGACCACAACAGTGAATCAACCCACCCAGGTGACGCACCCCCCCCAGGGACGGCATGAGAGAGCCCCAGTAAGCCAGTGACTCAGCCCCCGTAACAGGGTAGAGGCAGAGAATCCCAGTGGAAAGAGGGGAATCGGCCAGGCAGAGACAGCAAGGGCGGTTCGTTGCTCCAGAGCCTTTCCGTTCACCTTCCCACTCCTGGGCCAGACTACACTCAATCATATGACCCACTGAAGAGATGAGTCTTCAGTAAAGACTTAAAGGTTGAGACCGAGTTTGCGTCTCTGACATAGGTAGGCAGACCGTTCCATAAAAATGGAGCTCTATAGAGAAAGCCCTGCCTCCAGCTGTTTGCTTAGAAATTCTAGGGACAATTAGGAGGCCTGCGTCTTGTGACCGTAGCGTACGTGTAGGTATGTACGGCAGGACCAAATCAGAGAGATAGGTAGGAGCAAGCCCATGTAATGCTTTGTAGGTTAGCAGTAAAACCTTGAAATCAGCCCTTGCTTTGACAGGAAGCCAGTGTAGAGAGGCTAGCACTGGAGTAATATGATCAAATTTTTGGTTCTAGTCAGGATTCTAGCAGCCGTATTCAGCACTAACTGAAGTTTATTTAGTGCTTTATCCGGGTAGCCGGAAAATAGAGCATTGCAGTAGTCTAACCTAGAAGTGACAAAAGCATGGATTAATTTTTCTGCATCATTTTTGGACAGAAAGTTTCTGATTTTTGCAATGTTACGTAGATGGAAAAAAGCTGTCCTCGAAATGGTCTTGATATGTTCTTCAAAAGAGAGATCAGGGTCAGAGTAACGCCGAGGTCCTTCACAGTTTTATTTGAGACGACTGTACAACCATTAAGATTAATTGTCAGATTCAACAGAAGATCTCTTTGTTTCTTGGGACCTAGAACAAGCATCTCTGTTTTGTCCGAGTTTAATAGTAGAAAGTTTGCAGCCATCCACTTCCTTATGTCTGAAACACATGCTTCTAGCGAGGGCAATTTTGGGGCTTCACCATGTTTCATTGAAATGTACAGCTGTGTGTCATCCGCATAGCAGTGAAAGTTTACATTATGTTTTCGAATAACATCCCCAAGAGGTAAAATATATAGTGAAAACAATAGTGGTCCTAAAACAGAACCTTGAGGAACACCGAAATTTACAGTTGATTTGTCAGAGGACAAACCATTCACAGAGACAAACTGATATCTTTCCGACATATAAGATCTAAACCAGGCCAGAACATGTCTGTGTAGACCAATTTGGGTTTCCAATCTCTCCAAAAGAATGTGGTGATCGATGGTATCAAAAGCAGCACTAAGGTCTAGGAGCACGAGGACAGATGCAGAGCCTCGGTCCGTTGCCATTAAAATGTCATTTACCACCTTCACAAGTGCCGTCTCAGTGCTATGATGGGGTCTAAAACCAGACTGAAGCATTTCGTATACATTGTTTGTCTTCAGGAAGGCAGTGAGTTGCTGCGCAACAGCCTTCTCTAAAATTTTGAGAGGAATGGAAGATTCGATATAGGCCGATAGTTTTTATATTTTCTGGGTCAAGGTTTGGCTTTTTCAAGAGAGGCTTTATTACTGCCACTTTTAGTGAGTTTGGTACACATCCAGTGGATAGAGAGCCGTTTATTATGTTCAACATAGGAGGGCCAAGCACAGGAAGCAGCTCTTTCAGTAGTTTAGTTGGAATAGGGTCCAGTATGCAGCTTGAAGGTTTAGAGGCCATGATTATTTTCATCATTGTGTCAAGAGATATAGTACTAAAAGACTTGAGCGTCTCTCTTGATCCTAGGTCCTGGCAGAGTTGTGCAGACTCAGGACAACTGAGGTTTGGAGGAATACGCAGGTTTAAAGAGGAGTCCGTAATTTGCTTTCTAATAATCATAATCTTTTCCTCAAAGAAGTTCATGAATTTATCACTGCTAAAGTGAAAGTCATCCTCTCTTGGGGAATGCTGCTTTTTAGTTAGCTTTGCGACAGTATCAAAAAGGAATTTCGGATTGTTCTTATTTTCCTCAATTAAGTTAGAAAAATAGGATGATCGAGCAGCAGTAAGGGCTCTTCGGTACTGCACGGTACCGTCCTTCCAAGCTAGTCGGAAGACTTCCAGTTTGGTGTGGCGCCATTTCCGTTCCAATTTTCTGGAAGCTTGCTTCAGAGCTCGGGTATTTTCTGTGTACCAGGGAGCTAGTTTCTTATGCAACATTTGTTTAGTTTTTAGGGGTGCAACTGCATCTAGGGTATTGCGCAAGGTTAAATTGAGATACTCAGTTAGGTGGTTAACGGATTTTTGTCCTCTGGCGTCCTTGGGTAGGCAGAGGGAGTCTGGAAGGGCATCAAGGAATCTTTGTGTTGTCTGTGAATTTATAGCACGACTTTTGATGTTCCTTGGTTGGGGTCTGAGCAGATTATTTGTTGCAATTGCAAACGTAATAAAATGGTGGTCCGATAGTCCAGGATTATGAGGAAAAACATTAAGATCCACAACATTTATTCCATGGGACAAAACTAGGTCCAGCGTATGACTGTGACAGTGAGTGGGTCCAGAGACATGTTGGACAAAACCCACTGAGTCGATGATGGCTCCGAAAGCCTTTTGGAGTGGGTCTGTGGACTTTTCCATGTGAATATTAAAGTCACCAAAGATTAGAATATTATCTGCAATGACTACAAGGTCCGATAGGAATTCAGGGAACTCAGTGAGAAACGCTGTATATGGCCCAGGAGGCCTGTAAACAGTAGCTATAAAAAGTGATTGAGTAGGCTGCATAGATTTCATGACTAGAAGCTCAAAAGACGAAAACGTCATTTTTTTTTTTTTGTAAATTGAAATTTGCTATCGTAAATGTTAGCAACACCTCCGCCTTTGCGGGATGCACGGGGATATGCTCACTAGTGTAGCCAGGAGGTGAGGCCTCATTTAACACAGTAAATTCATCAGGCTTAAGCCATGTTTCAGTCAGGCCAATCACATCAAGATTATGATCAGTGATTAGTTAATTGACTATAATTGCCTTTGAAGTAAGGGATCTAACATTAAGTAGCCCTATTTTGAGAAGTGAGGTATCATGATCTCTTTCAGTAATGACAGGAATGGAGGTGGTCTTTATCCTAGTGAGATTGCTAAGGCGAACACCGCCATGTTTAGTTTTGCCCAACCTAGGTCGAGGCACAGACACGGTCTCAATGGTGATAGCTGAGCTGACTACACTGACTATGCTAGTGGCAGACTCCACTATGCTGGCAGGCTGGCTAATAGCCTGCTGCCCGGCCTGCACCCTATTTCATTGTGGAGCTAGAGGAGTTAGAGCCCTGTCTATGTTGGTAGATAAGATGAGACCACCCCTCCAGCTAGGATGGAGTCCGTCACTCCTCAGCAGGTCAGGCTTGGTCCTGTTTGTGGGTGAGTCCCAGAAAGAGGGCCAATTATCTACAAATTATTGACTTGTTAATTGTTTACTCCATGTGTAACTCTGTGTTGTCTGTTCACACTGCTATGCTTTATCTTGGCCAGGTCGCAGTTGCAAATGAGAACTTGTTCTCAACTAGCCTACCTGGTTAAATAAAGGTGAAATAAAAAATAAAAAATAAATGTCCTTGTTTTTCACCAGGGCCAGGCAACACAAAAATGTTGTGTGTCCTTGTAATGTCAGAGTAATCACTAAATACAATTGATTTTACATTTAAAAGTTCTTCATTTTCCTAAAGTCATTTAATAATAGTCTGCTGATAAAATAGTGGGTATTTTGACTTGCTAGTTCATTATTAAAGAGATCTAATGACTCTGTTCCCAGAACCTCTGTTACCATGGAACAGTATGGATGCTTGTTTTGAAGTGGTCTGTTGTTGTGCACGGCAAAGGGAGGGACCTGCCTGCTTAGTTACTCTAACAATCATCTCCTAAAGTCTGTGAAGCAGTGAGTCGGTCAGGCAGGCAGTGGTGCCAGTGGTGAGATCAGACCACAGGGCAGCGAGTAGCTCAATATTCCCAAACAAAGAAAAGTTGTTTTGATTTGACCCACTATTGCATGTGACTTCAGAATAATCCTTGGTATGATACAAGTCTCTTTCCCGAAACTCTTGAACCTTGGTGTGAGTTGCATGTTAGCAAATCAGTTTGGTAACAGGATTTAATCAGCCAGTGCTGGCACGAGCAGCCATAGGCTGAGCCTATAATAAAAGACTCAGTGGACTCAGTGGAAGATGTTTTCATTCACTTTCTTGTTTGAAAGGGTAACACATCTACTAGACTTACTGTGCTCCCACTCAAACTTGAGTGTTTTTGTTTCCATGGCTTGCTGGGAATAACAACAAATGTCATGTGTTATTTCATGAATCAGGCTACAGTATTATCAGTATATATGTATACAGGACACAGTATTAGAGGTTATGTTTACTGCTATTTTTACAAGTGGCTATTGTAATGGGGAATTCCATAATATATGAATGTCTGGATTTATAGTATGTTGCATCATTTGTCTAGACTTATTTAACATAATTTAACACATAAAGCCCTCAGCCTGAACTAGTGGCTGGACTGTGTGAACCTAGTAGATGTCTCTGTTCCTTTTAAGGCTGAAAGTTGAAGGTCAGGTGAGATTACAACACTAAAGTGATGGTGGAGATCAGAGGACATAAGAGAAACAAGCATATTTCATTTAATTTCTTCATCAATGCATTGTCTCAAATAATATGTGCTTTGAAGTTTTGCATGAAATACTTCCCTCAACCTCTGGGTTCCACCATAGGGAATTCCTCTCCTCTTATTGGGACATTAGACTTACTCAAACTGCATTACAGTCAAAGAGCAATCCTTGCATTTAGCACTGGACTATGATTTCATTACAGATGCTTTATTTATTTATATAAACTCATATGACTACGAGGCAACGAATCGATGATAGTGCGACAAGCCACCCTATCCATCTCCTCCCAACCTCCCCTCTCATCTTGGCTAATCAACAGGTCAACCTGCTCCACACACCATTCATCCATCGCTGCTTACAGCATCCTAATAAAGTCTATCCCTCTCTTGAACTGTGTTTGGCTGACACATACTCCAGCCTAAAGCGTTGGCGCCAAGTGCACAGCTGTAAAAACAATCCTTTCACATGCATTTCCCAATTTTAGAGCTTGAAATCATTTTACATTTGGGGTCTTCCCAGCTAGCACATTTGGTTCTTTGGAAGTTGTGGGAACATATGTTTTCAGCTTCACATTGGTTCTATGAACGAAGCCATACGTTTCCTAACCGGTAAAATGTAGCTTTTTTAAAACATTCTGAGAACGTAAGTAAACATTTCGCATGTTCTGGGAAAGTTTATTTTTAGGTTGCATGGAGGTTCTGGGGGCATTTTACTCTGGTTCCTTAAGTTTTCTTGGGAAGTTTTATTACCGCTCTGAGAACGGAAATTATAGGTAATTTCAGGTTTTAAAATAAATTCCTTAAAACTTTCACTGAATGTTTCAATAAAACTTAAAGTAACACTGCTAGCTTGTTTTGAGTTAACATGTTTTAATCTACAAGCACAGATAGAACACATGGAAAATAATTTATTTAGGCATTAATCACATAACACATTTTTTATTTTATTGTGAGATTCTAACTTATTATATTCTGTTCTATATCCATGGAACTAGTCTACTGCGCCACCAGGATGGAGCCAGCATGACATGTTTTTTAACTCATACAAAGCTGTTATTTTTTGTCTATTCAAACAGACCCCATCACAAACACAAACACAAACACATATGGGATAAACAAACGTACAGTCAATAACACAATAGAAAAATCTATATACAGTGTGTGCAAATGTAGTAAGATTAGGGAGGTATGGCAATAAATAGGCCAATAAATAGGCAAAATTATTACAATTCAGCAATTAAAAACTGGAGTGATAGATGTGCAGAAGATGAATGTGCAAGTAGAATGTGCAACAATATGGGGATGAGGTATTTGGGTGGAATATTTACAGATGGGCTATGTACAGGTGCAATGATCGGTAAGCTGCTCTGACAGCTGATGCTTAAAATTAGAGAGGGAGAAATGAGTCTCCAGCTTCTGTGATTTTTGCAATCCGTTCCAGTCATTGGCAGCAGAGAACTGGAAGGAGAGGCGGCCAAAGTAGGAATTGGCTTTGAGGATGACCAGTGAAATATGCCTGCTGGAGTGCGTGCTACGGATGGGTGCTGCTATGTTGACCAGTGAGCTGAGATAAGGGGCGGGGCTTTACCTGGGCACAGACTTATAGATGACCTGGAGCCAGTGGGTTTGGTGACAAACTATGAAGCTAGATGGGGGGATCAATTCACAGATGGGTCAGGGCACAGCTGGGGTGGGTAGTATAGTTGGGCTTTGGTGACAAATTTGACAGGATGGCACTGTGATAGCAAATTGGATGCCAGTCTGAGTAGAGTGTTGGAGGCTATTTTGTAAATTACATCGTACCTGGCAACAGTGAGGATTTATTTCTGGAAAGGTAGGATTTTTAGTCAGTTTTTGGGAAAAGACCTGGAGGGTATGTTTGGCAGAATGAGTGAAGGAAAAGGTAGTTTGAATTTTTGGTGGAATCCAGGAGCCGGACTCTTGATTTGATTTTCGATTGGAGATGTTTAATATGAGTCTGGAAGGAGTGGAACTGGGGGCTACACAGCCTGGGTTAACCTCTACATCACCAGGAACAGAGGAGGAGTAGGATAAGGGTACATCTAAAGCTATAAGATCTGGTCATCTAGTGTGTTGGGGACAGAGAATAAAAGGAGCAGATTTCTGGGTGTGGTAGAAAATATTCAGGGCACAATGTACAGACAATGGTATGGTAGGCTGTACATAGGTGTTGAGTGACGATGAGAGAGGTTTCGTCTCTGGAGGCACCAGTGAAGCCAGGGGAGATCTCCGCATGTGTGTGGGGTGGGACAAAAGAGAAAGAGAATATAAAAAGTTGTGGGAAGGTTGTTTTCAAAATATCCATAGGACAGCCACGCTCTCACCAAGCTCTAAGAAACATGTTTCTCGTAACGTTATGTGCTAGCTGGGCAAAGTAATGTGAAGTAAAGTAGAGAAAGATAACCGTTTTAATATCATTAGAATATTGATTTCTGACAATATTGCAACAATGCAAATAATGTCAAATAATTGCCATTTCAAAATAGTGCACATGACTTCATATGTGCGTGTGCATATTTTTTATTTAACTAGGCAAGTCAGTTAAGAACAAATTCTTATTTTCAATGACAGCCTAGGAACAGTGGGTTAATTGCCTGTTCAGGGGCAGAATGATAGATTTGTACCTTGTCAGCTCTGGGGTTTGAACTTGCAACCTTCCGGTTACTAGTCCAATGCTCTAAACACTAGGCTACCCTGCCACCACAGCTGAACTGACCATATCATCCAGGTTCTACGTGATAATGCCCGTTGTGGCCATTAAAAAGGGGATTTCCTCCTTGGCAGGCTATTCAGGCCATAGGCCCAAGTCCCAGATCCCAGCAGGAGATGTGATCATATCCAAAGTAATAGCCTTAGACAGAGGCTTCACAGCCCATAATAGTGCTTCAAGGTCACTCTCACTGAGGCTTTTGCAGTTAATACCCTTAACCAAGAATGAAAGAGTTCAGGACTAGGAATTTGATGTGATGGATTTAAACGGGCCGTACATTTAAACACACAGAGGCAGCTTTGACATTGAAGTGGTGTTAAAACAATACAAATGAAGTGGTGTTAAAATATTTTAATGTACTACTCAAGTCATTTTTGGGGTTTCTATTTTTTTTAAACCAGATCAGGGTGTGACAGTAACGCATTGTCATTCCTACTGCCTAAACACAAATAGCATGTTTGTAAATGATGTCTAAGAATTAGAGTGTGCCCCTGTCTGCTTGTAAAGAAAAAATACAAAAATAAATGTGTGCCTTTTGTTTGCTTAATATAAGGGATTTGATGTATAGCAATTACTTTTACTTTTTACTTCTACTCAAGTGTGACAATTGAGGACTTTTTCCACCACTGTACTTAAGTACACTTAAAATCAGATGCTTTTAGACTTTCACTCAAGTTGTATTTTACTGGGTGACTCACTTTTACTTGAGTCATTTTCTACTAAGGTATCTTTACTTTAGCTCAAATCTGACAATTTAGCACCAGTTCATTCACAGTACAATTGACACTTTCTTGCCTGTCACCTTGGACATTGTGTACTGTCCCTCTCTGTGTCTCTGTGTCTCTGTGTCTCTATGTCTACCTCTGTCTGTCTGTCTGTCTGTCTGTCTGTCTGTCTGTCTGTCTGTCTGTCTGTCTGTCTGTCTGTCTGTCTGTCTGTCTGTCTGTCTGTCTGTCTGTCTGTCTGTCTTTCTCTCTCCCTCTTTCTCTTCACCTTTCTCATGAAGCAAGTCAACAATAGGCAGGCCCAGGTGGATGAGAGGAAGTTGTGAAAGCTGGTACAGAGCAGAGGAGGATCCAAGAGGAGTAGGAGGAGACCTTGGACCTGAGTAAATAAATGACAGAAGGTCTGTCTGGCTGGAGGTCTGGAGTCATATCAGTAAAGTGTCTTAGAGTAGGAGTGCTGCAAGGGAGGGGTTTCTGATCCTAGATTAGTACTCCTACTCTGAGGCGTTTTGGACCCGATTCAGACTTAGGAAATGTATCCCTTTCTTACGCACACCTTTTTCTACGCACTTCTCAGTAGTTGGTATTCATACTTACCTTATGCAGTTGTGTAATGGGCTTTGCAGACGTGGTTCCCTTGCGGGCGCTGAATACATTTAATTCAACCACTGAAAAGCTTCCCACATGCTGGCCAACAGATTTTCTCGTGGATTTTCTCGAGTGGACTAATGAAACAAATACCAAAAGATCATTTGGGGTTTTCCTTTAAGTTCAAGGTCAGAACATTCATAGAGAGAAAAGTGCATATAAAGGGAATTGCGTTCCATTTATGCACACTAAACTCAGGTCGGAATTTCCCCCAATGAATACGAGCCCTGGTGTCCTGTGTGCTAAGAGGGGGGTGAGAGAGCCTGAAACCTCATGGAGCTTCTGGCACTGTAGTAGGATCATCTGTCGCCCCCGGAGACCGGAGGAGGTGGATTGTGGGGCGATGAGACCAGGATGTTGAGCAGACTTTATTAAGGTCTGTGTGTCTCTGGGGAGAGTCGAGTGTTTAGGATCTAAATGTTTTGGAGAGCTTCACGGTGGAAATGGGAGACAATACAGTGGACTTCTCAGAATTTCCTCTATATTCTCCTTTTGAAGTCTCCTTTTTTAAATGAACTAAAAAGGAAAGGAAAGTATTAACAGTACAATTTCAGATGGGAACCATAGAAATGAAGTAAAAATAAAAATAATAATGTTCACGAATCACAAATGGCTGGTGCCTCATAACAGTTTAACTTCTGAGAACCTTTGTGTAAATAATATTGTTCAAGAATAACAAATATTTGGTGCCTCATAACAGTTTAACTTCTGAGAACCTTTATGTAAATAATATTGTTCAAGAATAACAAATATTTGGTGCCTCATAACAGTTTAACTTCTGAGAACCTTTGTCTAAAAGATGTTCCCTTTGGCGTTCTTGCTTGTATCGAGGCTGAAGTCATCTTTATAATCTAGACTGATAGAAAAATCATACAACATTATCATAAATCCACACCAAATATTTCATTTTTCCCTCAGTAGATATGCCGGAGAGTCATTATTGAAGTAATCTGAACTGCATCAAGGTGGAGTATTGTGCATATTTGACTAAATCTGACCATAGTGGAATATTGTTTTACTCTTTTCTCATAGGTTTAATATATAAATGGAGTTTTTCGCTCAGTGGGGGATTTAATACTGTAATTTGCCAGAGTAATTGTGCTCAGTCAGTGCAGGATCCAGCATTTCCCACAATGCTATTTTCGGTGCAGATTTGATATAGCAAATATGGCCTGTCCTAGAAAGTCACGTTTTCTGTGGGGATTTGTTGACTGATTCATGTGGTTAATTACAATGATCATTCGGCTGTCTATGAAGAACAGATGGACAATGGATTTGATGGTCATGCTTGGTGAAGTGTGAATGAATAAGGGGACATTTGTTCAGTCCCAAACCTCAATGTTGGTAGAGTTTAAAAAGGAATGGTGGAGGGAGAAGGGGGAGGAGGGCTTCACCAACTGAATTTAGCCTGAGGATAGAGTACTGTAATGATGACAGCTGGCTTCTGAAGCGACTATGATCTCTCTGGAGCCAGATTGGGAAGTGCCTAGAGTATAATTTAGCTAGGATAAGACATTAAGTTTTCAGCCCACAACGTAGCATCACTGTAGGAGAATTATGATTTATATTGGTTTACCTTAAAAGAAAACTATACCCAGAAATGATCTTTTGGCATTTGTTTAATTAGTCCATTGTTGATATTGGCCCAAAATGTTTTGCATGTCAGCAATCAAATTGACAAGATATGTAACATCCAAAATACAGAAATCTGGCCCGTATGATGCATTTAGCATCATATAATGCCAAACACAGCATCATATAATGCCAAACACAGCATCATATAATGCCAAACACAGCATCATATAATGCCAAACGCAGCATCATATGATGCAAAATGCATCATATGGACCAGATTTTATTCGCCTACCTCCTCATGCATTTTGCACACAATGTATATAGACTCCCCTTTTTTTTCTACTGTGTTATTGACTTGTTAATAGTTTACTCCATGTGTAACTCTGTGTTGTCTGTTCACACTGCTATGCTTTACCTTGGCCAGGTCGCAGTTGCAAATGAGAACTTGTTCTCAACTAGCCTACCTGGTTAAATAAAGGTGAAATAAAAAATAAAAAAATAAAATCTGTATTTTGATAGTTACACATATCTTGCCAACTTGATTGCTGACATGCAAAATAATTTGGGCCAATATCAACAATGGACTAGTTAAACAAATACCAAAAGATAGTTTCTGGGTGGAGTTATCCTTTAAGGTACATAATGCTGTCCTGGATAGGCCTATTGGTTTAGGCAGAATATTACCAATACATCAGAACACTATTTGCTGAATTATCTTTGCTGATCTTAAAGGTATACTCACTGTACTTCTATAGCTGTGCACTGTTGCTTTATGCATTGCTGTGAAGCTGACAGATAATCAGGGGCAAAGGTAGTTGAGGGAATTCGCTGAAAGGTTATATTCTGTTGGCTGCTGTCATCTAGTGGACATTTGATGGTAGCATTGATGGTCTCAGTACATTTTCAAACAAACCTTAAATGAGGACAGTCAATTTAGTTGTAGTTTTTGATTGGCCTACTGTATTAGAATTGACTGGGAGCATTAGTTTGAGAAGACTGCCATCTTCTGGCACATTGCAGTAGGACACTGAAGTTGCTTCATTATGTAATCTTGGCACATAGAACCAGACCCCATGTTCACTCTGACCAAATACTTAATGGTAACAGTCTGTCACAAGAGACTACTTGAGTTGATGATGGGAAGCATTGAGGATCAAACAGCGTGGTAATATTACAGTATGCATGCCTGAGCTGGGTGAAAACGTGGACGATAGACAGTGAACCTGGAAAATCCTTCCAAGAAATGTTCCATACATCACACAGTAGTACACATGATGAATCAGAATGTATCTGCCCAGTGAAAATCTCATATTCTGTTAACCCAAATCATGTTGTTCAACTGTCTTATGCTCATATTTGTGGCCAAAGCATAAATTGGAGAAAAAACACTTCAAAAACTCCATCTCAAACCTGTATCTCAAACAGAATGTTTGAAAACACTTGCTATTTTATCATAGAGAATTATGTCATCCTTCCTCATTGGCTAAGCTGGCCAATCAGCGGTCATCTCACATTAATATTTGTAATGGCCGGCGTACGACCACACCATTCGGTTACACTTTATTTGGATAGTCCATCTGTAGATGCTCTACAGACTATCATTAACATTTCAATGAACTATCTGTTAACCCTAACCCTAACTCTAGCTCTAACCCTAACAATAACCCTTGTCCTAACCCTAGCCCTAACAATAACCCTTGTCCTAACCCTAGCCCTAACAATAACCCTTGTCCTAACCCTAGCCCTAACAATAACCCTTGTCCTAACCCTAGCCCTAACCATAACCTTAGCAAGCTTTTTAACAGACCTAATTTAAACAAATGATAAGGAAAAGCATTTCACTGATATTCTAATGAATTATAGGTCATATTTCATAGAAATCTGAAATACGGGCCAGATACTTGAAGGGTTTGTTCTAGATGTGACAGTGAGTACTACATGTTTTACTCTTCTGGCTCTGTTGCATAACTCCAGTCCTAGAATTCTGTTAGTACTTAAGCATGTCCTGAAGAAAGTTCCTCACATATTTAAGTTTGTCAATAGATAACTTACTTCTACAATAGATAAATGTACTTCAACAATAGATAACTCTACTTCTACAATAGATAAATGTACTTCAACAATAGATAACTTTACTTCTACAATAGATAAATGTACTTCAACAATAGATAACTTTGCTTCTACAATAGATAACTGTACTTCAACAATATATAACTTTACTTCTACTATAGATAACTGTACTTCAACAATAGATAACTTTACTTCTACAATAGATAACTGTACTTCAACAATAGATAACTGTACTTCAACAATAGATAACTTTACTTCTACAATAGATAACTGTACTTCAACAATAGATAACTTTACTTCTACAATATATAACTGTACTTCAACAATAGATAACTTTACTTCTACAATATATAACTGTACTTCAACAATAGATAACTTTACTTCTACAATAGATAACTGTACTTCAACAATAGATAACTGTACTTCAACAATAGATAACTTTACTTCTACTATAGATAACTGTTCTTCTACAAAAGATAACTGTACTTCTACAATAGATAACTGTATTTCTACTTCTACTATACTTTCTGCAAAGCTATGTCTATTTGGACATGACTTTTACTGTAACAGCATAAAGACCATTACCTTCTCCCCTTTTCTAGGAATTTAATGAAACTAGATAAATATTCACTCACATATCAATTATTTCACATCCTCACAGACTGTGGTATTACTAATAGGGCTAGGAGAAGAAACTACGTTACACAGGGCAACTCTTTGAATTGGAGTGTGACCAAAAACAACCCATTTTCTTTTCATTTCCCCTGTGAGAATAGAATGTTTGTCCAACTTATTGTGTTCTAATTTAGAGATTCTATGGTGGCCCCATCCATCTTTCCAACTTTAACGCTGTCTCTGCATTCCCTGGCAGCTTCATGACTGCCACATCTCATCAGCATGAGAGTGTCTCACTGGTCCTAAAGAGAGAGGAGTTCAACTTCGAATTGGAGGATGAATTATTAGTTAAGGAAAAACTGAGCTCTTTCTGAATTACATTTAATTTACTGTACGACTATTGTTAGCAATAAGTTGCACAGAATGAAGCAAATTACATAACACTACTAAATCACACATTTCTTCTTTGTGATGTTTCTTCTTTTGGTGATCTTACTGCCAGCCTTGGAATAGGACGTGTTTATTTGAAGAAGCTGCTTCAGATGGTTTGTATATAGGCGTTGGCTGTGCTCCATTCCACTGTGTGTTTGGATAGCTATAATCTCTAGTAATAAATAATAATACTCATAATAATCATAATCATAATCATAATACATTTAATTTGTAAAGCAACAATATGCTGTGTTGGGTTGTGTGTTTGGAGTGTGAAGTCGCTACACTCCACCTCCCAGAAAACAAAACTGGGTTGGTTCCCTGAAGTGTTCCTGGCACAGACACACACGTACCAAGTTCCAACCCTCCCAAGGATCCTCTCGTTAGCACAAGCAGAACTAATGTTGACCATACAGAAACATGGTTCAGCAGTCTGGACAACAATAAATGCTTGCATTCATCCATTCACAAACCTCAAACTCAAGGCAGAGTCCAGTAATATGTCCTCAAAGCATTTCTTAAACAAAAAGGGAACATACACTGATTATACAGTTGCATTGAGTTGCATCCCACCTTTTGCCTTCAGAACAGCATCAATTCATCGGGGAATGGACTTTACAAGGTGTCGAAAGAATTTCACACAGATACTGGCCCGTGTTGACTCCAGTGCTTCCCACAGTTATCAAGTTGGTTGGATTTCCTTTGGGTGGTGGAACATTCTTGATACACATGGAAACTGTTGAGCATGACAAACCCAGCAGAGTTGCAGTTCTTGACACAAGCCTGGCACCAACTATCGTACCCTGTTCAAAGGCACTTAAATATTTTGTCTTGCCCATTCACCCTCTTGAATGGCACACATACACAATCCATGTCTAAGTTGTCTAAAGGCTTAGAAATCCTTCTTTAACTTGTCTCCTCCCCTTCATCTACACTGATTGAAGTGGATTTAACAAGTGACATCAGTAAGGGATCATAGCTTTCACCTGGATTCACCTGGTCAGTCCATGTCGTGGAAAGAGCAGGTGTTCTTAATGTTTTGTGTACTTTGTGTATATTATTGATGAACACAAGATGTTCCACAGAAGAAACTGGACTGCACTTATTAACATCAATGTAATTAACGTGATCAGGACTAGGAGGACAGTTCAGCATTAAGGAGAAGGAGGAAGAAGAGAAAAGGAAGATAATGAAAGAGAAAAAAGGAAATGATCGTAAGGCGCGCTTACGGTCAGAAGAGGACAAGGAGGCAACAGTAAGAAGTAGACGTGTCTCTCTGGGTCTGATGACTGCCAGATGACAGCACCAACAGTGTCAGCTGGTGAGAGAGAGAGAGAGAGAGAGAGAGAGAGAGAGAGAGAGAGAGAGAGAGAGAGAGAGAATTTCAGAAAGGAGGAGCGCAGTTGCAGTGGTGGGATGGTCTGAGGTTTTTCCCAGTGGAGTGACTGTGGTCCTTGATCGTGGTCCTCGACCTGTGGCTCTGTCCAGTCTGTCCCTGGCTACTGGATGCCAGGTGGATGCCAGGTCACCATGATGCCCTGGAAGATGGTCATTGTTGCACTATTTTACTGCAATATCCACACATGTGCCACTTATCGGCATAACAAAGGTAAGAATATCTTCACCTATATTAATGTGTTCAATTGGAAATGTTATACAGTTTACAGTATGTTTATATGCAATGATTATGTTTAATGTTGCTGTGTAATTGTAACCTGTGCGTTTGCCCTTCTAAAGGGTACGTTTTGCTGCAGTAGTTGTCCATAAATATAATTGATAGGAATGCACCTCATTCCCAGATGCTACACTAAACTCAACAGTAATTCTGCCAAAAAGAATTCAAGGCATTACTGAGAATCAGCTCATTGTGGATTAGAATATGTATCCAGTGATGGAAAGATAGATGTAACGCTCTTATTCCAGAGAAAGGACAGATTAATGATCATTCTGTTATGATAGTCACAAAGTCCAATATCATTCCTGGTATCAAATGTCAAGCTAAAGTCATTTTACATATGCTTCTCTCTTGGCCTCAGCATCGCCGTCTCAAATCCAGAAGACTAATACAGAATATAGACTTACCCTATCCCATCCCCATCACACAGAAAACTGCAATCAATGGTTAGCCTAGTCACACATTTAATTCTGTCCTCTGTGCTTTGTCTGTCCAGCTCTAACCTCTGATTGAGCAAAGTCATTTCACAACAGTATGTGTTAACATGACTGATTAGTATGTACACAGATCCAGCAGCAGCATCCACCAGCACAGCTGTAACATGCTGCCCACATCACAACAATGTGCAAGCTGTGTGGTGGGGAGTGTACTGGGGATATTTTGGTATTTTGATTTGTTTCTGTGTTTCTTTAGGGTTAAAGGAGGAGTGACATTGAAATCATTGTTTTCTCTCCAGCTGTTTCGATCCATCTGAAATTCAAGTGCCCTACAGATTGACCTTAATGATGCTGAGCAACTGTAGCAGTTCTATACTTGGTTTGATACATGATTTGACATCAGAAAAATCCAGATAATTAGAATGGATAACTCTTTTGTACTGTATATACACTTGGAAAAAAGGGTTCTAAAAGGGTTCTGCAGCTATCCCCATAAGGTAACCTATTTTGGTTCCAGGTAGAACCCTTTTTTGTTCAAGCTAGAACTCTGTTGGGTTCCATGTGGAACCCTCTGTGGAAAGGGTTCTACCTGGAACCAAAAGGTTTTTTAAAAGGGCTGACCTATGGGGACAGTATAAGAGCCCTTTTGGTTCTAGATAGCATATTTTTCTCTAATAGTGTACAGGTGTAGCTGCCAAGAACTCACATTTCTGGTCCTGCAGAACAGTTGGGTCCCATTTTCTAGCACAATTCAACTATGGTCCTTAACGACTTGTATGTTTAAAGTTCCATTTCAGTTTATGTGTCGGCTACTGGGCTCAATGTGTGTA
The DNA here is from genome assembly GCF_034236695.1 of Oncorhynchus nerka. Lineage (NCBI taxonomy): Eukaryota > Metazoa > Chordata > Actinopteri > Salmoniformes > Salmonidae > Oncorhynchus > Oncorhynchus nerka. The sequence continues at coordinate 22,707,587 of NC_088404.1, read as the reverse complement.
TGAACTATCCGCATCTGTTTCTGATATGAAAACAATGAAAGGGCTCCAAATATGAACTGCAGCAGGAAACTGATAGGCCCCTGAAGAATGAAAAACACACCACCAAAAAGTTTTCAAAGCTGTCTTGAATCTGGCTAAATAAGGTATTTTGTGGTTTTTGTTTCAGTTATTCTAGATATTATGTGATGTGTTGTGGCAATTGGATCATACGAAAAAACATATTCTTAGAATGAGAGGATTGAGGCTCAAACAGTACAATGACAGCTCAGGAGTACTGTCTTTCTAGCTTTTCTTGGATTACATTTGTTGATATTTGTTTCTCCTGGCTTTACTATGATTTTTGTATGGGTGGAGCATCTGGAACATTGTTTGACATGCTCTGTTATATCTGATGAAATCATATCAACTTTGTGTTTGCTATTACACACATTCTGAAGTCATATAAATCTCAATTACCTCAATGGAAAAGTAGTGATCAAATAGCATGAATTGTTTGATTTCATCATGGCATCAACAAATCTTATTAGCTGAATGTACTAAAATAAAGGCAAACAAAAAACCTTATCTCCATGTAGAACATTTTACTATTTTGGGGTGTGAATAAAAATATTTGGAAAGTTTTACCCACGATGGACAACATATATGTGCTAGTACACTCTTAGAAAACATAGTTTCAGAAAGGGTTCTTCAGCTGTCCCAATAGGAACAACCTTTTTGGTTCCAAGTAGAACCCTTTTCAGTTCCAGGTAGAAGTAGAACCCATTTAGGTTCCATGTAGAAAGGGTTCGCTATGGAACCCAAAAGGGATCTACCTGCAACCAAAAAGGGTTCTTCAAAGGGTTCTCCTATGGGGACAGCCGAAGAACCCTTTAAGGTTTGAGATAGCACTTTTTTTCTAAGAGTGTATGCTTGTATGCTGAACCCTTCGTTTGTCTAGGTATCTACTGCATGGCTCCTGTCTCTATGGTCCTAGGACACATCTCTGTTTCCAGCTTGCAAGCGATAGCTTTGTTATGACACACTCCTCTTCGCTTCCTGATGATTTTCTTCTAAACTTATCAGCCCTTCTTAAACAAGTACTATTTCAGGGCCTTCATTAGCTGGATTGACTGTAAACACCAAAGGAAGCACTGGAGAGAATATTCCAAAGTTTCATTCCTGGTATGTGCACTCAGGAATGTGCTCATGTCCAATAATGGATTTCCTCCTTAGAGTTTGTTTTTCAAAGAACATCTGAATAAGATTTGCCTGTCAATGCACACTGAGTTTACAAAACACTACGAATAACTTCTTAATATTCAAAAGCTTTGCACGTTTACAGCACCTCTATCTGACATTTTAATTGAGCTACAGTGGATAGCTGCCAATTTACGGGATTATGACCAAGTCTGCTATTTATATTTTTCGTAGCTGTCTATTTACCACCACAAACCGATGCTGGCACTAAGACCACACTCAACGAGCTGTATAGGGCCATAAACAAACAAGAAACAGCGCTCCTAGAGGCCAGTGATTTAAATATACTTATATTTTTTGGTCATTTAGCAGACGTTCTTATCCAGAGCGACTTACAGGAGCAATTAGGGTTGAGTGCCTTACTCAAGGGCACATTGGTAGATTTTCACCTAGTTGGCTCGCAAATTCTAACCAGCAACCTTTCGGTTACTTGCCCAACGCTCCTAACTGCTAGGTTACCTAATGCAGGAAAACTGAAATCCATTTTACCTCATTTCTACCAGCATGTCACCTGTGCTACTGGAGGAGACAAAACTCTAGATCACTTTTACTCCATACATAAATGCATACAAAGCTCTCCCTTGCCTTCCATTTGGCAAATCTGATCATCACTGTATCCTCCTGATTCTTGCTTGCAAGCAAAAATTCTGAAGTACCAATGACAACTCAATACGGAAGTGGTCCGATGAAGCGGACGCTAAGCTACAGGACTGTTTCACTAGCACTGACTGGAATATGTTCCAGGATTCATCTGATTACATTGAGGAGTTTACCACATCAGTTACCTGCTTCATTAATAAGTGCATCGATGATGTCATCCCCACAGTGACTGTACGTACATGTCGCAACCATAAGCCATAAATTACAGGCAATATCTGCACTGAGCTAAAGGCTAGAGCTGCTGCTTTCAAGGAGTGGGACACTAATCCAGACTCTTACAAAATATCCCACTATGACCTCCGACAAGCCATCAAACAGGCAAAGCATCATTACAGGACTAAGATGTAATCATTCTACGCCGGCTCTAATGCTCGTCGGATGTGGCAGGACTTCTAAACTATCATGGATTACAAAGGGAAACCCAGCCACAAGCTTCCCAGTGACTTGAGCCCACCAGACGAGCTAAATGTCTTCTATGCTCACATCGAGGCAAGCAACACTGAACCATACATGAGAGCAGCAGCTGTTCCGGACGACTGTGTGATCACACTCTCCGTAGCCAATGTGAGTAAGACCGTTAAACAGATTAACATTCACAAGGCCGCAGGGCCAGATGGATTACCAGAATGCATGCTCTGAGCATGCGCTGACCAGCTGGCAAGTGGCTTCACTGATGCTCTCAATCCCTCTCTCTCTTTGTTCTCTATATTTTTTCCCTCTGTCATGTACAGAAACCATGCTTGTTCAGCATAACCGGTTTGTGTCTTTACAATATTTGTGGACTTGCGGAAATATGAATAGCTTTTTATTTTATTTTTATTTTTATTTCACCTTTATTTAACCAGGTAGGCTAGTTGAGAACAAGTTCTCATTTGCAACTGCGACCTGGCCAAGATAAAGCATAGCAGTGTGAACAGACAACACAGAGTTACACATGGAGTAAACAATTAACAAGTCAATAACACAGTAGAAAAAAAATGGGCAGTCTATATACAATGTGTGCAAAAGGCATGAGGAGGTAGGCGAATAATACAATTTTGCAGATTAACACTGGGGTGATAAATGATCAGATGGTCATGTACAGGTAGAGATATTGGTGTGCAAAAGAGCAGAAAAGTAAATAAATAATTTTTAAAAAAAACAGTATAAAAACAGTATGGGAATGAGGTAGGTGAAAATGGGTGGCTATTACCAATAGACTATGTACAGCTGCAGCGATCGGTTAGCTGCTCGGATAGCTGATGTTTGAAGTTGGTGAGGGAGATAAAAGTCTCCAACTTCAACGATTTTTTGCAGTTCGTTCCAGTCACAGGCAGCAGAGTACTGGAACGAAAGGCGGCCAAATGAGGTGTTGGCTTTAGGGATGATCAGTGAGATACACCTGCTGGAGCGTGTGCTACGGATGGGTGTTGCCATCGTGACCAGTGAACTGAGATAAGGCGGAGCTTTACCTAGCATGGACTTGTAGATGACCTGGAGCCAGTGGGTCTGGCGACGAATATGTAGCGAGGGCCAGCCGACTAGAGCATACAAGTCGCAGTGGTGGGTGGTATAAGGTGCTTTGGTGACAAAACGGATGGCACTATGATAGACTGCATCCAGTTTGCTGAGTAGAGTGTTGGAAGCCATTTTGTAGATGACATCGCCGAAATCGAGGATCGGTAGGATAGTCAGTTTTACTAGGGTAAGCTTGGCGGCGTGAGTGAAGGAGGCTTTGTTGCGGAATAGAAAGCCGACTCTTGATTTGATTTTCGATTGGAGATGTTTGATGTGAGTCTGGAAGGAGAGTTTGCAGTCTAGCCAGACACCTAGGTACTTATAGATGTCCACATATTCAAGGTCGGAACCATCCAGGGTGGTGATGCTAGTCGGGCATGCGGGTGCAGGCAGCGATCTGTTGAAAAGCATGCATTTGGTTTTACTCGCGTTTAAGAGCAGTTGGAGGCCACGGAAGGAGTGCTGTATGGCATTGAAGCTCGTTTGGAGGTTAGATAGCACAGTGTCCAATGACGGGCCGAAAGTATATAGAATGGTGTCGTCTGCGTAGAGGTGGATCAGGGAATCGCCCGCAGCAAGAGCAACATCATTGATATATACAGAGAAAAGAGTCGGCCCGAGAATTGAACCCTGTGGCACCCCCATAGAGACTGCCAGAGGACCGGACAGCATGCCCTCCGATTTGACACACTGAACTCTGTCTGCAAAGTAATTGGTGAACCAGGCAAGGCAGTCATCCGAGAAACCGAGGCTATTGAGTCTGCCGATAAGAATATGGTGATTGACAGAGTCGAAAGCCTTGGCGAGGTCGATGAAGACGGCTGCACAGTACTGTCTTTTATCGATGGCGGTTATGATATCGTTTAGTACCTTGAGCGTGGCTGAGGTGCACCCGTGACCGGCTCGGAAACCAGATTGCACAGCGGAGAAGGTACGGTGGGATTCGAGATGGTCAGTGACCTGTTTGTTGACTTGGCTTTCGAAGACCTTAGATAGGCAGGGCAGGATGGATATAGGTCTATAGCAGTTTGGGTCCAGGGTGTCTCCGCCTTTGAAGAGGGGGATGACTGCGGCAGCTTTCCAATCCTTGGGGATCTCAGACGATATGAAAGAGAGGTTGAACAGGCTGGTAATAGGGGTTGCGACAATGGCGGCAGATAGTTTCAGAAATAGAGGGTCCAGATTGTCAAGCCCAGCTGATTTGTACGGGTCTAGGTTTTGCAGCTCTTTCAGAACGTCTGCTATCTGGATTTGGGTAAAGGAGAACCTGGAGAGGCTTGGGCGAGGAGCTGCGGGGGGGGCGGAGCTGTTGGCCGAGGTTGGAGTAGCCAGGCGGAAGGCATGACCAGCCGTTGAGAAGTGCTTATTGAAGCTTTCGATAATCGTGGATTTATCGGTGGAGACCGTGTTACCTAGCCTCAGTGCAGTGGGCAGCTGGGAGGAGGTGCTCTTGTTCTCCATGGACTTCACAGTGTCCCAGAACTTTTTGGAGTTGGAGCTACAGGATGCAAACTTCTGCCTGAAGAAGCTGGCCTTAGCTTTCCTGACTGACTGCGTGTATTGGTTCCTGACTTCCCTGAACAGTTGCATATCACGGGGGCTATTCGATGCTATTGCAGTCCGCCACAGGATGTTTTTGTGCTGGTCGAGGGCAGTCAGGTCTGGAGTGAACCAAGGGCTGTATCTGTTCTTGGTTCTGCATTTTTGAACGGAGCATGCTTATCTAAAATGGTGAGGAAGTTACTTTTAAAGAATGACCAGGCATCCTCAACTGACGGGATGAGGTCAATGTCCTTCCAGGATATCCGGGCCAGGTCGATTAGAAAGGCCTGCTCACAGAAGTGTTTTAGGGAGCGTTTGACAGTGATGAGGGTGGTCGTTTGACTGCGGCTCCGTGGCGGATACAGGCAATGAGGCAGTGATCGCTGAGATCCTGGTTGAAGACAGCGGAGGTGTATTTGGAGGGCCAGTTGGTCAGGATGACGTCTATGAGGGTGCCCTTGTTTACAGAGTTAGGGTTGTACCTGGTGGGTTCCTTGATGATTTGAGTGAGATTGAGGGCATCTAGCTTACATTGTAGGACTGCCGGGGTGTTAAGCATATCCCAGTTTAGGTCACCTAACAGAACAAACTCTGAAGCTAGATGGGGGGCGATCAATTCACAAATGGTGTCCAGGGCACAGCTGGGAGCTGAGGGTGGTCGGTAGCAGGCGGCAACAGTGAGAGACTTATTTCTGGAGAGGGTAATTTTCAAAATTAGTAGTTCGAGCTTTGATGTTATAGAACAGGGATCGTCAATCAGATTCGGCCGCGGGCCAATTTTTTCTTGAGGGGATGATCAGGGGGCCGGAACATAATTACAAATCATTTGTAGACTGCAAATTCACTGGAAGAAGCCCAAACAGATATAATATTTGACAAAAAACATAATCATTTCAAACCCTGCTTGCTTTTGTATATGATCACCACTATCTATTATGCTGGGAATAAAAATCACTTGGAGCTGATTTCCTGGGTCTTTTATAGACTTTTATGTCCAACAATAAAAATCGAACAACAAAAAACCTTGGTGGGGGGGAATAAAACCACTCGCGGCCCAAATTTGGCCGGTGGACTGCCAGTTGAGAAACTCTGTCATAGAGAGATTTCAGTAAGTGGTGGTCCTTATCCCATGTGAAAATAACTCAAAAGATGAGTAGGTGAAATGTTCTTTGGGAAGTGTCCTGCTATGACCAGGTCACATATTCTGGTTAGCACTCACTCTTAAAACCAGTGTCCAACGTTGCTCTGGTAAGTGAGCTCTGGTATTTATGAAAAGTAGACTCATCTCCAAGTCAGTTGCTCTCTCTCTCTCTCTCTCTTCTCTCTCTCTTCTCTCTCTCTCTCTCTCTCTCTCTCTCTCTCTCTCTCTTTCTCTCTGTCTCTCTCTCTCTCCCTCTCTCTCTCTCTCATCCCATGTGCCTCTCTGCTTTGAATTCTCTGCCTTTGAAGCCTGAGGTCATTTCTTACAGTCTGCTGATCAGAGCTATTCGTAAGGTCACACATTTCAGGTTTCTCAACTGAACCGTGTGGTGCTCTATGGTCCTCACATGTCTGTGAACATTATGGCTGTAAAGTCTACCCTGTTATATACAGTACCTGTCAAGGCATGCAAGGTGTACTGTATGTTAGCCTTGTCTCGGGAATTCATCTTAATATGCAATACATCTGGTTCAAGCCACATGGTCCGCATCGCATGATGAAACCCTGGGCAAGAGTTAAAGAGAAAGTAGTAGGTTGGATAACATTCTATCTATCTCTTTCTCTCTTTCCCTCCCTCTTTCAGTCCTTTACCCATCAACTGTTCGAGTGAAGAGAGGAATGGCATCAATGGTGAACCCCACTTTTCAGAACTCCATAGAGGATGTCAATTTACTATTTGAGGTGAGACATTTTCCTTGGATAACTACAGTAGCAAATATTGTATGAATCCTCTAAGTTAGCAACCAAAAATATGGGTTTGTAATGAGTCTACTGTTTTTGGCTGTGCTGTGTAGATCCTGCTGGCTGGCCTGCAGTTTGGAGACGAGCACACTCTGTTCTCCGTGCAGGACGAAGAGTTGGCCTCCCTGCGGAAGACCAAAAAGCTGGAAGTCATCTGCGAGGACATCCTGCCCAAAACACTCTCTGATATCCGTCGCCTGACCTCTGACCTTTCCAATCACATGGGCCACCTGCGCCTGGAGGACTTTGAGCGCACTGTGCTGACCATGGTGTACACCGCCCAGCGGCTGGCCAACGCTACCACAGACCAGCAAAGAGACTTGTGGGCAGAGTCCTTTGTCAGTTTGTACAGAGCTATCAAGCTGGACCTGACAGCTGAGAACGACCTCACAGCTAAATGATATCGCAATGTTGGGGATTGATACTGCCTTTATTTCCAGATCTCTATTGGAGAAGGAATTTCTCTCATTTTCTATTATTCATTATAGATACGATGTTTCAGCATATTCTTGGCAACCCTTGAGTACTATCGTATCACATGGACTCAAAATTAAAGTTTCTGAGATATACTTTAATCCTATTGCTGTTTTTTATATGCATTGGGACAAAATATTTCTTTGATTTATTTCAAACTTTTTAAAAGGTTTATTACTAGTGTTACCCTGAACCAACTTGGAAATGCAGATAAATCAGTATGATTATATTCATTTTAAAAATCAAGGTTTTTCTTTAAAAAGCACAAATTTTTGTAAAATTCGTATACAGTTCTTATACATAGTGTTATCATTAAATACAAGATCCACTGAAAAGAAAAAAATATTAACAATGTACAACATTTCCAAGCAAAAATGTATTCACACCCCAAAAACCAAAAGATCCTTGCCAAAAGTTCATTTAGAAAATACAAAGCAAACCTATACAAGGGCCAGGATTCAATCCGATCAGCGGTAACAATCATTACCAGACAAACGCAGAGCTTTTCATAGATTTTTTGTGGGACATTTATCTGCATTACATGCTGACCATACCGCACGCATCGCGTGTGTTGCAAAATACACATACATACATCAATCATTGCACCCACACTGCTCACCAATTCAACAAGCATCTGCGTAGCCAGGTGCTAAAATATAACTTGGTTGCATTTGTGACGCTCAACGCGCTGCAAGTCCTTCCTCTCCCATCTCCTCATTGGTTATTAGGAGCATATACCAACATGGGTGATTGAAAGATGAACTGAGATCCACACTCCAGTCGGTTGTGGTAATGCACCTTAAAGTTGGTTGCCAACCGGCATTTAAAGTCCTAATAATAATAAGAAGCCTGAAGGAAGGAGGAGAGATGACTAGAAACTAATTTGGTTTACCGTTTTATCTGTGGATTAATTGTTGCAGTAGAGTAGTTGTGCATTTCAGGTAAAATAACAACCCAATGTTTATATCCCAGGACAAATGAGCTATCAAAAGCAAGCAAGCTAGCTAAATTGCCATAAATGTTTAATGCTTTTCATTCATTTGTCCCCAAATAAATATAATTGGTTCAGAATTTGTTTTGATATCTCAAACTGCGAGTCCTGATCGCGTCTGGTGTGGGGGGACAAAATCAACATGTGCGCAATGGTGCACGCAGATGTTAGAGCTGTCAATATGTATAGCAGCAGCTGTTGTAGTCATTGTCATGAAACCACACCTGTCCTGATATCCTAGCCATGTTAAAGGTTCAGAATGAGAAAGTGCAGGCTTTATAGAAATAATTACACATTTAAAGTCATTAAACAACATAATAGGGATTTATATCAATGTAATCAAGATGTACATTACATCCCACATTCCAGTGGGATGGCTGCATGGGATTTCTACTAATTCTACTGGGTGCAACCAATGGCAATGTGTGCGATAGGTAATGCCAGGAGCCGCTTGTGGATTATTACAGCTCTAATGCAGTTACACCTCCGACACTGCCTAAACAAAAACAATGAAAAGCTATGCGTTTGTTGGCTAACGAGGGTTACTGCTAATCTGATTCTGGCCAAGAAGTGAGTAGAAAATGTCTGACTAAATAAGTATGGATAGCGTTCTTTTACAGTGTCTTAAGAGCAGGACAGGTGGTCCAAGTCACGAGAGCTGCCTTTGTTATTGTTGTTGTTGTTTTAGCCAGAGTCTGGGCTTTGCTCAGTGTTCATAGGGCCACTGATCTGATGATATGTGAGGGCTCTGGCTTCCCAGGTTGCTTCTTGGCCTCCAAAGAGTCCACCCCGGGCTTGTCCTGTGAGCTGGGTGCATTCAGAGGGAGGAACGGCACATATCGAACCCAGGTGTAGGACGAGAGGCAAGAGCTGATTCCAAATGGAAGGTTGTACACCTCACTACTCTCCAAGGTGTTGCTGGAGTCGTCCAGGTGGATCTTGTTCCAGGCTATGATGCCTCGCTCTCGCTTGGTTCCTGAGTGGCACAAAGCAGTGGCGTTAGAATGCTTCAACTCACCTATAACAGAGACTTGTGAATCTTAGGAAAGATGTGTAATGTTTTTGAGGTCTGGGGAGGAGATTAACTAACACTGAATATATACCCTTTACCTTATCATTACTCTATGTGAAACAGTTGGATAGATATTCCCCCTTATTCCTGGGTGGAAGCTTACCAGGAATGGTGTTGTCAAGGAAGAACCCAAAGAAGCCTCCAACAAACATGCTGGTTGTCAGAAGCACCTGCAGCAGTTGGTCCAGCTCGACCACACCTGACAAAGAGAATAGAGTTCATCATACTGGGCCAATTCACATACTAGAGGAACCTTAGATCTCCATGTTGATCTTCTGTTGAGCTTTTCCCCCAGCTTTTTTGAAGAAGTTTGAATGTTTTGTTTTACAGTGTTACATGCGTTATCTGCTCTGATACCTGTTGCTATGGCATCTGGGTTCTTGAATATCCAGTTTGGAATGACCAGTCCGGAAAACATGGAAAACCCAAAGATAAAGATGTTCCGGGAGGAGTTCATGTCTGCATACTGTCAAATGATAAGGACAGAGGAGATGACAAATAAACAGAGCCAACCAGTCATTAGGGTTGCAAAAGTCCAATAGCTTTCCCCAAATTCCCATATTTTCCATAGATCCTGGTTGGAAGATTCCCGGAGATCCTGCTTATTCCCTCCTGATATCACACATATTTTAACTGGGATTTCTGGAAAACCTTAGAATTTTACCTGAATTTTGCAACCCTACTTGTCAGTAAAGACCTGAATGAAAAAGCCTTCATATGCTAAATGTCTTGTAGCCATTGTAAAATAACAATGGGTAAATAAACCTAGGAAACTGTCCAAACTGGTGTGAGTCTCCACAGGAGTTTACCTGCAGATTTGAAACTCCAGCTGCAGATATGACCCCAAACATGACCAAGAACATTCCTCCAACCACAGGTGTGGGGATGGTGGTGAAAATGGCTCCAATTTTACCAAACAGTCCCATGATGATCAGCAAGACGCCACCAGCAATGATCACCATTCGACTGCCCACCTGCAAGAAAAGAGAACATTGTCTATTGAGACTGTTCACAGCAAATAGCTTTTATAAGTTCCATATTCCCAAAAAACATTGATTCAGCTCAGTTTAACATCTAAAAAAAGATTCTATATTGAAAAATAGCCCATCTCACCTTGGTGATCCCCAATGCTCCCACATTCTCACTGTAGGAGGTGGTTCCGTTGCCTGTGCCCCAGGCCCCAGCCAGCAGACAGCCAAGTCCCTCGATGCCAATGCCCCTGTTGATTGCATGTTTTGGGGGAGGAGGGGCCCCTGACAGCCTGGCACAGGCGTGGTAGTCCCCCACCGACTCTATCATGGAGGATATCACCCCAGCCAAGATCCCTACCACTCCTGCCAGGCTCACTGTTGGTAAGCCCCACTGACCTGAGTTTGGGTGGTCCAGTTAATGTATAATACATTAGGGTCTTTTTAATAATGCACATATCAATAAACCATACATATTCATTACCCGTATAGTGCAAAGGGTTAGGGTTAGGGCTAGAATAGGTGATACGCCCTGAGTTTTTCCTGACCATGTGACCTGACCATGTAACCAGACCATGCGACCTGACCATGTGACCTGACCATGTGACCAGACCAGGAAAAACGTATCCAAACATCTGATTATCAGGTTATGGAGTTGTTGCTTATGATCCCCCCTGAGCGGCTGTGCCTCCTACCTGGGTATGGGAATCTGAACCAGGGGGCCTGGACTATGACATCCCCTTTCAGGTCTGTGCGAGCCAGGTAGCCATATTGCCCCGGCTGTGAGGGCAGGACGTCAGAGATGGTGAAAATGTAGCAGATCAGCCATGACAGTGTGATGCCAAGGAGCACCTGAGGAAGATGTCACATACAGTACATGTAAATATGTTACACCAGTCATTATTAGGACCAGGAGTTTTTCCAGACCACAGAAACTGACCAGGGAAAACTCTGGGTCCTATATAAGGGCTTGAGAGAACAGTGAACAGCTTTGAGTCTTAATTTTCCAATGGACTTACTGGTAGAATCTGGAAGATGTAGATCTTGGTGGTGTGGAGTTTCTTGGTCTTGCTGTATGTGGGAAATGGTACAGGGATGTGTCGGAGGTACTGGGAGAACAGGATGATCAGAGCAGTCGTCCTGTAGGAAAGAGACTAACTCTGTTCACAAAGCAGAATGTGCCCTCTAGTTATGCACTTAGCATGGGTACCATCTTACAGTATGTAGCAATTGACATGCATGAATTCATAGCTACGCCAAACCTGGTCTGGGACAGCTAGAGGGTGAGCATGCTTTTGTTACAACCCTAAATCCAGCCGATTAATTGAATCTGGAGTTTTAATGCGGGGCAGGAACACAAACCTGCACACCTTATGGCTCTCCAGGTCAAGGATTGATGACTACAGGCTTGTGGGGGTTTGGAAGTAAAAACCCATAAATCAGACTTAAATAACCATACTGAGAGGTACATACATAGTTGAGATGCCCCAGTGGTTCCCTGCATTCATTCCAGCTGAGTCGTATAGGGACAGGCCAATCAGAGAGATGGTGGGTGCGATGGTGAGGGGGCCAATGAAACGCATGAAGAGACCGATGAGGCCAGAGAAACCCACCAGGACCTGGAACAAGGAGCCCACCATGATGGAGCCCTGTAACTGTAGAGGAATAAACCACATAAGCATATACACACAATCAATAACCACAATAAGATGGGAAATCCTATAGATGGGAATCCTGTAAATAATGGCTTGTCAAGGGTTATTAAGACATTTTCAAATGTAGCTAAACTCGCCCTCTCTCTCAATAAAATACACTGAGTGTACAAAACATTAGGAACACCTTCCTAATATTGAGTTGCAACCCCTTTTGCCCTCAGAACAGCCTCCATTCGTTGCGGCATGACTCTACAAGGTGGCAAAAGCATTCTACAGGGATGATGGCCTATGCTGACTTCAATGCTTCCCATAGTTGTGTCAAGTTGGCTGATTGTTCTTTGGGACTGTTGAACATGAAAAACTCAGAGGGGCTACAGTTCTTGAGACACTCAAACCGGTGCACCTGGCACCTACTACCATACCCTGTTCAAAAGCACTTACATCTTTTGTCTTGCCCATTCACCCTCTGAATGGCACACATATACAATCCATGTTCAATTGTCTCAAGGCTTAAAAATCCTTATTTAACCTGTCTCCTCCCATTCATCTACACTGACTGAAGTGGATTTAGCAGGTGACATCAATAAGGATTCACCTGGTCAGTCTAGGTCATGGAAAGAGCAGGCGTTCCTCATGTTGTGTACACCCTGTGTACTGTTTATGCCATTTAGCAGACGCTTTTATCCAAAACTTACAGTCAGTACATGCATTTTACAATATTGATGGTTCCGGGAATCAAACCCTGGCACTACAAGTGCCATGCTCCTCTCTCTCTCTCTCTCTCTCTCTCTCTCTCTCTCTCTCTCTCTCTCTCTCTCTCTCTCTCTCTCTCTCTCTCTCTCTCTCTCTCTCTCTCTCTCTCTTAAGTGTGTCACTCACCGCTCGCATGCGGCTCTGCCACACCTCTACATACTCAGGAGAGGTGGCATTGACCAAGGAAGCGTTCTGGGTCCAGGCAGGGCATGTCCACTCTGGCATCGACAGCATGGCCATAGAGGGAGCCAGCAAGGTGAAAGTACCCCCCTGTAGAATGGGCAGTCTGAGGGGTAGAGAGAGAGAAAGCACGGGGGGGGGGGGGGGGGAGTATGATGTCTGAAATCACAATTGCAAAGATGTTCTGTCTAAAGTGTAGAGACTAGTACATAAGGAATTCATCCCCATAATCAATTTCACAGTGAATTAGGATGAATTTAAATCCCTTTGCTTTGTAGTATCATCTTGTCAATCATCCAAACAAAAGTTGCCTTTTATGAATCAACCCCTCCTTTTCTTCCGTAGAGAACAGCCTCAATCAACTCCCAGACAAAGTGGAAGTCCTTAGCTAATCCGATCCAAAACACGCAACCTCTAGGTTCAAACAGCATGGCCTGAATCACACACAGCACATTGTTTCTCTAGATCTAATTTTAGGCCTTGAAGGGCTGATTCAAATCTTGTGAGGACGTTATGTAAAAACCATGTCTTTCCAATCAAGACTCCTACAGGTTAATGTAATGACTATCTGCTGTGTGTCTCCATCCTCTGATACATTAGGCCCCACTTTCAATTATACTATTGTTGACAGATGGATCAGTAATGACAATGGAGCCACTAAATACAGTGAAGTGGTCGTTTGTCTGTGTAAATGTTGACTCCTATGGCATTACAATACAATCATATCATATCCATATCATATCATATCACATCTCCTATCCTGATCAGGGCTGTGCTGGAGTTTCACTCCCTACTAACGAGTTCAACACATCCATTGTTTTCCTCACAGCTGACCTCCAGGCTTTTGGAGATATTTGCCTGCAGGAATGTGGACTTAATGTGAGCTAGTTTATCAACCTAATAAGATGGAAATTCCTACCTAATCCTGTTATGATGAAATGATGCAGAACTCTGGGTCAGGTTATGGTTGGCCAGGTTGGACCTGGGCAGCTGGGCAGTGCCATACATGGCCTTAGAGTACACCATAGACAGAACAACACCTTGCTTACAGTACACCATACTGTAGATAAAACAACAAATTGCTTACGGTACACCATAGATAAAACAACACCTTGCTTACAGTACACCATATATAGAACAACACCTTGCTTTTGGTACACCATAGATAGAACAACACCTTGCTTACGGTACACCATATATAGAACAAATGGAGGAAAACTCGCCTCCCTGCGGACCTGGCATCCTTTCACTCCCTCCTCTCTACATTTTCCTCTTCTGTCGCTGCTGCTAAAGCCACTTTCTACCACTCTAAATTCCAAGCATCCTCTAAACCTAGGAAGCTCTTTGCCACCTTCTCCTCCCTCCTGAATCCTCCCCCCCCCCCCCCCCTCCCTCTCTGCAGATGACTTCGTCAACCATTTTGAAAAGAAGGTCGACGACATCTGATCCTCGTTTGCTAAGTCAAACGACACCGCTGGTTCTGCTCACACTGCCCTACCCTGTGCTCTGACCTCTTTCTCCCCTCTCTCTCCAGATGAAATCTCGCGTCTTGTGACGGCCGGCCGCCCAACAACCTGCCCGCTTGACCCTATCCCCTCCTCTCCTCTCTTCTCCAGACCATTTCCGGAGACCTTCTCCCTTACCTCACCTCGCTCATCAACTCATCCCTGACCGCTGGCTACGTCCCTTCCGTCTTCAAGAGAGCGAGAGTTGCACCCCTTCTGAAAAAACCTACACTCGATCCCTCCGATGTCAACAACTACAGATCAGTATCCCTTCTTTCTTTTCTCTCCAAAACCCTTGAACGTGCCGTCCTTGGCCAGCTCTCCCGCTATCTCTCTCAGAATGACCTTCTTGATCCAAATCAGTCAGGTTTCAAGACTAGTCATTCAACTGAGACTGCTCTTCTCTGTATCACGGAGGCGCTCCGCACTGCTAATGCTAACTCTCTCTCCTCTGCTCTCATCCTTCTAGACCTATCGGCTGCCTTCGATACTGTGAACCATCAGATCCTCCTCTCCACCCTCTCCGAGTTGGGCATCTCCGGCGCGGCCCACGCTTGGATTGCGTCCTACCTGACAGGTCGCTCCTACCAGGTGGCGTGGCGAGAATCCGTCTCCTCACCACGTGCTCTCACCACTGGTGTCCCCCAGGGCTCTGTTCTAGGCCCTCTCCTATTCTCGCTATACACCAAGTCACTTGGCTCTGTCATAACCTCACATGGTCTCTCCTATCATTGCTATGCAGACGACACACAATTAATCTTCTCCTTTCCCCCTTCTGATGACCAGGTGGCGAATCGCATCTCTGCATGTCTGGCAGACATATCAGTGTGGATGACGGATCACCACCTCAAGCTGAACCTCGGCAAGACGGAGCTGCTCTTCCTCCCGGGAAGGACTGCCCGTTCCATGATCTCGCCATCACGGTTGACAACTCCACTGTGTTCTCCTCCCAGAGCGCTAAGAACCTTGGCGTGATCCTGGACAACACCCTGTCGTTCTCAACTAACATCAAGGCAGTGGCCCGTTCCTGTAGGTTCATGCTCTACAACATCCGCAGAGTACGACCCTGCCTCACACAGGAAGCGGCGCAGGTCCTAATCCAGGCACTTGTCATCTCCCGTCTGGATTACTGCAACTCGCTGTTGGCTGGGCTCCCTGCCTGTGCCATTAAACCCCTAAAACTCATCCAGAACGCCGCAGCCCGTCTGGTGTTCAACCTTCCCAAGTTCTCTCACGTCACCCCGCTCCTCCGCTCTCTCCACTGGCTTCCAGTTGAAGCTCGCATCCGCTACAAGACCATGGTGCTTGCCTACGGAGCTGTGAGGGGAACGGCACCTCAGTACCTCCAGGCTCTGATCAGGCCCTACACCCAAATAAGGGCACTGCGTTCATCCACCTCTGGCCTGCTCGCCTCCCTACCACTGAGGAAGTACAGTTCCCGCTCAGCCCAGTCAAAACTGTTCGCTGCTCTGGCCCCCCAATGGTGGAACAAACTCCCTCACGACGCCAGGACAGCGGAGTCAATCACCACCTTCCGGAGACACCTGAAACCCCACCTCTTTAAGGAATACCTAGGATAGGATAAAGTAATCCTTCTCACCCCCCTTAAAAGATTTAGATGCACTATTGTAAAGTGGCTGCTCCACTGGATGTCATAAGGTGAATGCACCAATTTGTAAGTCGCTCTGGATAAGAGCGTCTGCTAAATGACTTAAATGTAAATGTAAATGTAGATAAAACAACAAATTGCTTACGGTACACCATAGATAGAACAACACCTTGCTTACAGTACACCATAGATAGAACAACACCTTGCTTACAGTACACCATATATAGAACAACACCTTGCTTTCGGTACACCATAGATAGAACAACACCTTGCTTTCGGTACACCATAGATAGAACAACACCTTGCTTACAGTGCACCATAGATAAAACAACACCTTGCTTACGGTACACCATAGATAGAACAACACCTTGCTTACAGAACACCATAGATAAAACAACACCTTGCTTACGGTACACCATAGATAGAACAACACCTTGCTTACGGTGCACCATAGATAAAACAACACCTTGCTTACGGTACACCATAGATAAAACAACACCTTGCTTACGGTGCACCATAGATAAAACAACACCTTGCTTACGGTACACCATAGATAGAACAACACCTTGCTTACAGAACACCATAGATAGAACAACACCTTGCTTTCGGTACACCATAGATAGAACAACACCTTGCTTACAGTGCACCATAGATAAAACAACACCTTGCTTACGGTACACCATACTGTAGATAGAACAACAACTATCATTTTCCATTCTCAGTCAGAAAATATATGTTTCTGAGAAAAATCTAGCACTTGCATACCATACTAAGACCTAGCTAGTGCACAATAATGGCACATGCTTTAATAACCTAAAGCCCCAGTGCCCACTGCATAATATCCTATTGTGTGAGGATAATGCATCACACGGACCGGAAAAACATGCTTTAATAACCTAAAGCCCCAGTGCCCACTGCATAATATCCTATTGTGTGAGGATAATGCATCACACGGACCGGAAAAACATGCTTTAATAACCTAAAGCCCCAGTGCCCACTGCATAATATCCTATTGTGTGAGGATAATGCATCACACGGACCGGAAAAACATGCTTTAATAACCTAAAGCCCCAGTGCCCACTGCATAATATCCTATTGTGTGAGGATAATGCATCACACGGACCGGAAAAACATGCTTTAATAACCTAAAGCCCCAGTGCCCACTGCATAATATCCTATTGTGTGAGGATAATGCATCACACGGACCGGAAAAACATGCTTCAAAGGTCAACAGAGGCTTAGAAGGAAACTTAAGAACCCATAGTATACAGCCCAGTTCAGGGGTGGCAAACTCATTTTGCCCCGGGGGCTTCATTTGGTCTTCAATTTCGATGCTCCCTGACTGTCTAGCGTTCTTTTGGGTGATTATCAGCGAGCTGATAACATGTCTACACAGTTTGGATTTGGTTTCATTGGTTTTAAAGTATATTTCATGGAATTTATGGCACTTTGTTTTGATTCCAACATGACAAGACAACAAGGAGATGCCACCCTCTACCTGTATGGTGTCTCCATATATCATGGATAACTCCACCTTCACAAGAGGTTATCTCGTTAAAGTCAATCTTCATTGACCATATAAAGTTTGGCCCCTTTCTTCTTTCTTCCCCTTGCTGTAGGCCCCCTTTATGTCAACAGTCACTCTGTTGTTGCTGATGAATGATTGGCCCAAAGCCATATCCAACCAACCCCAGCTCCCCTCCTCACCTGATTCCAAAGGTGACCTGCAGCAGGGTGCACACGCCTGACACAAAGAAGATGGTGCTGATAAGGTGACCCTGGGTCAGGCTGTCATGCTGCAGACACAGACCCTGAGACAGGATCAGAGGGATGGCGATGATCCCTCCAAATGCTGTCAGGCAATGCTGAGGAGAGACAGGGAGGATGGAGGGGAGAGAAGAAGAGGAGATGCACTGATGAGGATTAAACCCACCGAGGATACTGAAGCCAAGATGAGCAGCTGAAATCACAGGTACAGGTTCAGTGTTTGCCATCAGCCTCAACAAAAATCTTGCTGTTGAATATTTAAGTTTGAGGTCCTCATGTGACTTGGTGGCTTTCTTTTTTAATTTGAGCCCAAATGAATCCTGGGAAACTAGGTTATTTGACTGTTCATCCAATTGATTACACGGCCTAATCAAATCAATGGAGCCCCGAGGAGGCCCATCCTCAGCTGCACCCAGGCCAACCTCTACCAGTGAGCCTCCAATTATACAAAGTAGGGCTTTGAACTACCTGTATGCCCAGAATGATGCAAAGGTACCAGGGTGGGATGTCTGTGACACAGTAGGCCAGTTTGTTCTTGTCGTCCTCCTCAGAGAGGTCGGAGCCCTCTCCATCCTTCTCCAGATCACAGAAACGCCCATCAATCTACAGGACAGAGACCAGGGTCGCATTCATTGGGGTACAAATGGGTCTGACAGACATAATATCACTCATAACACAGGCATAATATCACTCATAACATAAGCTTAAAATCTTTTAATGCAGTGAGCTAAATCAGGGTCACACAGAGTGATTATTGGTAGTCTTAAATAAATCTACTTTGAAACTAAAGTATATACCTCACACACTTACAATAAGGGCTTAAAAAAGAAGACACCTATACCATGTCAGATATTGAGTTGAAATGTATTTAATTTTGAGTTTGCATCCCAATATGAAACTTTATTTACATTACAGAAGACTTAAATACAACAAAACTGTTTGACATAGAAACACTGAATTTTCGTCTTTAAAAAAAAAGTATATTGATGATGAAATTATGAATAACATTTCACCCATGAGGCCAAAGAGGGCACTTTTGGTCATTCACTGCAGGAAAGGGCTACTATCACACATAGGGGTTTTAAATGATTTACTGAAAGTGTTTTGTTAAGACAGTCTGGAAACCCGTGTCACGTATAGTTGCATACCAAAGCCAGCCTATCAATGCTTGCTGAATAGATTTACTCAGAGATGTGTGTAGATTGTTTGCTTACACTATGGAAGTTTACTTGCTAATGTTTTTGTCAAATTTGACTTGAATGTTGACTGTATAGCGTACAGTATATGATATAAGATTAATACATTTCTTATCTCATTAAACTACACAAATCCTTTATTTCAGGCAAACATTATATGATTTTGATCATGGGGTTGGGGAGGTGTGCCCCTTTCTGTACAATGAGCTGATTTCTGGACAATATTTCTGCAGAGAATAAAAGCCTTAATAGCTACTTATATACACAATTATAAACTACAAATTAGTGGCTAATATGTGTAGCTAAATACATTTTCATGGCTTTCATGGACAAAATCAATTATGTGTGTCAATAAATCAACAAATCCAACAACTCACATAGAAACCCAGTATCCTTCAAGTTTCTTCTTGCCCCTTACTGTCAGTTTGCGGTCAATTATTTGCACCAGAGAGCCATTATAAGTCAGTTATGCATGAGGGACTAATTGTGGGTCAGGTGATTGTACCGACAGAACCGTATAGAAAGTTAACAACACTTCTCAGCCTAATAAGAATGAGCAGCTTCATTCTGCTCAACCAAACCCATATAATAGAGCACACATCCTATTTCAAGGTATACATGTGACGGTTGGGTTGAAGTAGCATTCATATAAACAAGACCCATTCTAAGGAATTCAAGTCACTCAGTTCTTATGAATTCACTCAGACTTCTTGGAAATGATTAACTTACTATTGTAGCCCGTTACATTATTACAATACTACAGTATGCAATCTGAAGAGTACCACATGTGTTATGATATGGTAATTAGTTAAGAGGAAGAGATCAATATATCACCAAGGCTGAAAATCACTGGGAATTTGTTTCTTTGTTTGAGTTTACACATTCATCTATGTGCAGAAAATGCATTACATGTGTTCCCTCAGAACTTGATACTAAGAAAACTATCATTGTTGAATATTGTGTAAACATATCTAAATGTTACAGTGTTTATGCTTTACAGCCTGTAACTTTTAGGTTTACTATGAACATAATCTTTACTCAAATACACTGCAGCAAATGTCAACATAATCCTCCAGCACGGGAATAATTGTGTTCATACTTACAGCAAATGCGTAGTTTTCGAGACCATTGCTTTCCTTTTCTGGAGCCATGGCTCCAGTCTGAACTCAGCTAGGATGTTGGGTCCTCTGAGTTATGAGTGAATAATCTCAACAGGCGAGCAAAGAGGAGAGAGAATACAGAAGAAGGAGAAAAAAAGAGAGCTATAGTATGCAGGGAGATGGGAGAGAGAGAGAGCAAGATAGGGGAAGGAGGGATGGAGAGAGTTAGAGAGAGTAAGTAAAGAGGGAGTTGAACACAAGACTACTGCTGTTGCTGATTGTAACTGAAATGAGTCCCACCACCAGCCTCTCATGTGAACCCAATTACAACAGAAAGGCAAGCAGCTGATCAGGCCCTCGCGACTGTAGAATAGATCCTTTCAGGACACTAGCTCTACCCCTCTTTCTCTCTCTCTTTTATTGGCATGACAAAAAATGATTGTGTTGCTAAAGCACAATGTTGAACTAATAGAAACAATAACACATTTAGAGTAATTGGAATCCTACACACTCTTTACTGTATAACCCTGACATCAGTACCGTATACCAGAGAAAAATACTGTATGTGATTCAACCTCCTCCCCCTTCTCCCCATTCTAATGAGCATATAACATATGCTCATATAACATATGACATATAACATCTCTCTCTCAATTCAATTTCAATTTAAGGGTGTTATTGGCATGGGAAACATATGTTTACATTGCATAAGTAAGTGAAATAGATAATAAACAAAAGTGAAATAAACAATAAAAAAATGTACAGTAAACATTACACTTTAAAAAGTTAATATTATGTATATATACAGTATTGTAATGATGTGCAAATAGTTCAAGGCCAAAAGGGAAAATCAATAAACATAAATATAGGTTGTATTTACAATGGTGTTTGTCCAAAATTGGATTTGTTTTCAAATTCTTTGTGGGTCTGTGTAATCTGAGGGAAATATGTGTCTCTAATATGGTCATACATTTGGCAGGAGGTTAGAAAGTGCAGCTCAGTTCCCACCTCATTTGATGGGCAGTGTGCACATAGCCTGTCTTCTCTTGAGAGCCAGGTCTGTCTTTGGCGGCCTTTCTCAATAGCAAGGCTATGCTCACTGAGTCTGTACATAGTCAAAGCTTTCCTTAATTTTGGGTCAGTCACAGTGGTCAGGTATTCTGCCCCTGTGTGCTCTCTGTTTATGGCCAAATAGCATTCTAACGTCTAATAACCCAAAGTTGCAAGTTCAAATCTCATAATGGAAAATTTCAGCTAATTAGAAACTTTTAAACTACTTTATAGATACTTTGCAACTACTTAGCATGTTAGCTAACTCTTCCCCTAACCCTAACCTTAACCCTTCAACCTAACTCCTAAACTTAACCCTAATCCTCACCCCTAGACTAGCTAACGTTAGCCAACTAGCTAAAGTTAGCCACCTAGCTAGAATTCGTAACATATCATAATTTTTCAAGTTCATATCATATTGTACGTTTTGTAATTGTAAATAGTGTACATAACATATAATATGAATTGTAATTCGTAACATATCATACAAAATGGGTGATGGACATCCAAAAATGACTACATACCATAACATATCATAATAAATGGAGTGTCTCAGATTTAGGTACATGATTATATGTAAATGCTCTGAGACTAGGTTTCAGTGATAGGCCAATGTTCATCTTGTCATATTTCTCCAATGCCAACCTAGATATGCCTACCGACACAGAAAAATGTAAGCTACTCTTCTTCCGTGGCTTAACCCAAAAAGAGAAGGTCACATACGTCTCCTTAAAAGCTGTCTGGGTTTAAACATCTTCTATTGTACAGAAAGTGAATAGCTTAATCAATTGATTGTGACATAATTTGATTACTTCCCAAGCAAAGTCCATTTTTTGTATCCTCGGCTATAGAAGGTTGTAGCTAAAAACAAAACCATGATATCCCCATATTCATCTAAGTCATGTCTTTCCTGGGTATTTTACAGCTTGTTTCTAGAATAAAGCATCATGAACCAAAGTGCTCCCATAGGTCACTTTATATAATCGGGTCAATTTAAAATCGTAAGCTAACAAAGGGTAGCTAACAAGGGGCACCCATGGCGCATCGGTCTAAGGCACTGTATCTCAGTGATAGTGTCACTACAGACCCTGGTTTGTTTCCAGGCTGTATCACAACTGGATGTGATTGGGATTGGCCCAGCATTGTTAGGGTTTTATATGGTGACCTGGTCAAGATAAAGCAAAGCAGTTCGACACATACAACAACACAGAGTTACACATGGAATAAACAAACATACAGTCAATAATACAGTAGAAAAAGTATATATACAGTGTGTGCAAATGAGGTAGGATAAGGGAGGTAAGGCAAAAAATAAGCCATTGTGGCAAAGTAATTACAATATAGCAATTAAACACTGGAATGGTAGATGTGCAGAAGATTAATGTGCAAGTAGAGATACTGGGGTGCAAAGGAGCAAGATAAATAAATAAATACAGTATGGGGATGAGGTAGTTGGATGGGCTATTTACAGATGGGCTGTGTACAGGTGCAGTGATCTGTGAGCTGCTCTGACCGCTGGTGCTTAAAGCTAGTGAGGGAGATATGAGTCTCCAGCTTCATTGATTTTTGCAGTTTGTTCCAGTCATTGGCAGCAGAGAACTGGAAGAAGAGACAGCCAAAGGAAGAATTGGCTTTGGGGGTGACCAGTGAGATATACCTGCTGGAGCGCGTGCTACGGGTGGGTGCTGCTATGGTGACCAGTGAGCTGAGATAAGGCGGGGCTTTACCTAGCAGAGACTTGTAGATGGCCTGGAGCCAGTGGGTTTGGCGACGAGTATGAAGCGAGGGCCAGCCAACGAGAGTGTACAGGTCGCAGTGGTGGGTAGTATATGGGGCTTTGGTGACAAAACGGATGGCACTGTGATAGACTGCATCAAATTTGTTGAGTAGAGTGTTGGAGGCTATTTTGTAAATGATACCGCCAAAGTCGAGGATCGGTAGGATGGTCAGTTTTACGAGGGCATGTTTGGCAGCATGAGTGAAGGATGCTTTGTTGTGAAATAGGAACCTGATTCTAGAGTTAATTTTGAATTGGAGATGCTTAATGTGAGCCTGGAAGGAGAGTTTAAAGTCTAACCAAACACCTAGGTATTTGTAGTTGTCCACATATTCTAAATCAGAACCATCCAGAGTAGTGATGCTGGTCGGGCAGGCAGGTGCGAGCAGCGATCGGTTGAAGAGCATGCAATTAGATTTACTTGCATTTAAGAGCAGTTGGAGGCCACGGAAGGATAGTTGTATGGCATTGAAGCTCGTCTGGAGGTTAGTGAACACAGTGTCCAAAGAAGGGCCAGAGGTATACAGAATGGTGTCGTCTGCGTAGAGGTGGATCAGAGAATCACCAGCAGCAAGAGCAACATCATTGATGTTTAGAGAGAATAGAGTTGGCCCGAGATTTGAACCCTGTGGCACCCCCACAGAGAGGTCCGGACAACAGGCCCTCTGATTTGACACACTGAACTCTATCAGAGAAGTAGTTGGTGAACCAGGTGAGGCAATCATTTGAGAAACCAAGGCTGTTGAGTCTGATGATAAGAATGTGGTGATTTACAGAGTCGAAAGCCTTGGCCAGGTCGATGAATAAGGCTGCATAGTAATGTCTCTTATCAATGGCAGTTATGATATAAATTAGGACCTTGAGCGTGGCTGAGGTGCACCCGTGACCAGCTCTGAAACCAGATTGCATAGCGGAGAAGGTACGGTGGGATTCAAAATGGTCGGTGATCTGTTTGTTAACTTGGTTTTGGAAGACCTTAGAACGGCAGGGTAGGATAGATATAGGTCTGTAGCAGTTTGGGTCTAGAGTGTCTCCCCCTTTGAAGAGGGGATGACCACGGCAGCTTTCCAATCTTTATGAATCTCAGACGATACAAAAGAGAGGTTGAACAGTCTAGTAATAGGGGTTGCAACAATTTCGGCAGATCATTTTAGAAAGATTGTCTAGCCCAGCTGATTTGAAGGGGTCCAGAATGTGCAGCTCTTTCAGAACATCAGCTATCTGGATTTTGGTGAAGGAGAAATGGGGGAGGTTTGGGCGAGTTGCTGTGTGGGGTGCAAGGCTGTTGACCGGGGTAGGGGTAGCCAGGTGGAAAGCATGGCCAGCCGTAGAGAAATGCTTATTGAAATTCTCAATTATCATGGATTTATTGGTGGTGATTGTGTTTCCTAGCCTCAGTGCAGTGGGCAGCTGGGAGGAGGTGCTCTTATTCTCCATGGATTTTACAGTGTCCTAGACATCTGGGTTGGCAG
This sequence comes from Oncorhynchus nerka, assembly GCF_034236695.1. Classification (NCBI taxonomy): domain Eukaryota; kingdom Metazoa; phylum Chordata; class Actinopteri; order Salmoniformes; family Salmonidae; genus Oncorhynchus; species Oncorhynchus nerka. Next base: position 22,683,142 of record NC_088404.1, on the reverse strand, counting down.
AGTGTGCTAAAGCACTGATAAAAACAAACTTAGGGAGGAGGCGTCTAATGTTAACATGCATGAAACCAAGGTTTTTACGGTTACAGAAGTCAACAAATGAGAGCACCTGGGGAGTAGGAGTGGAGTTAGGCACTGCAGGGCCTGGATTAACCTCTACATCACCAGAGGAACAGAGGAGGAGTAGGATAAGGGTATGGCTAAAGGCTATCAGAACTGGTCGTCAAGTGTGTTCGGAACAGAGAGTGAAAGGAGCAGGTTTCTGGGTGCGATAGAATAGATTCAAGGCATAATGTACAGACAAAGGTATGGTAGGATGTGAGTACATTGGAGGTAAACCTAAGCATTAAGTAATGATGAGAGAGATATTGACTCTAGAGACATTTAAACCAGGTGATGTCACCGCATATGTGGAGGTGGAACTAAATGATTGGTTAAGGCATATTGAGCAGGGCTAGAGGCTCTACAGTGAAATAAGACCATCACTAACCCGGACAGTAATGGACAAGGCATACTGATATTAGGGAGAGACATACGTAGCTGAGTGATCGTAGGGGTCCAGTGAGTGGTTGGGCAGGCTGGAGACACTGCGATTCAGACAGCTAGCAGGCCGGGGCTAGCAAGCTAGCAGTAGGGCCTTAGAGGGACATCGCGAGGGAGCAGTAGAAGGGGTCCGGGTATTGTAGCCCAGCAGTGGCCGATGGGCCTCTTCAGCTAGCTGGGAGATGGGCCTAGCATGGGCTAGCTCCAGGCTAATTGGTGCTTGCTTCGGGACAGAGACTTTAGCCAGGAGTAGTCACTCAGATTGCAGCTAGCTAGCTGCGATGATCCAGGTGAAAAGGTTCAGAGAGAAAATAGGTCCGGTATGCTCTGGTGTGAATCGCGTTGTACAAACTGGCGAGAGCTTTCCGAGCTAAAGGTTAGCTGATGACCGTTAGCAGTGGTTAGCTGACTACTAGCTAGTAGCTTGTGAGCTGGCTAGCTTCTGTTGGGGGATTCCGGTTCCGAGGTAAATAAAAATACTTTAGAAAAAAACAGATCCACACCACATTGGGTGAGGCAGGTAGCAGGAGAGTATTTTGAAGTTGAGGTTTAGAAAAATATAAAAAAGATATGCGAAGAAAAATATATAAAAAGATAAATACATGGGACACGACAAGACTAAGGACAAAGACGTCTGACTGCTAAGCCATCTTGGATATTCAAGGATATTCAGGGTTTTGACGGGGTAGGCTGTCATTATAAATAAGAATTTTTACTTAACTGACTTGCCTAGTTAAATAAAGGTAAAATTAAAAAAAGGTAGATGAAACACATTGGCATGATAACACCAGAGTACAAAACCTGTCACAAAAAGGTAAACATTGAGGCTTAAAACTCTCTCTGTGTTGTGTGGACATCTCTCTCTGTGCCATCCAAAAAATAAGTGGGACATGGTGTCCTTCCTGGTGCTCCCCAATCTGGTTTGGTAAGGTGTCAGCTGCTTTCAGTATAATGTATGAAAACACAAACGTTTCTGTGTCAATTGAATACAAGCAATCTTCAGACAGGTGATATTTTACAAACTAAATTATTACGTTGATGTTATTGGACTGTGATCTAATCCAAAATCTCCTATAGGAGAAAATAAAGATATTTTACTGCCATACTTTTCTCCACCACTAGAGAGAGACACCCTCAAACCTTCGATGGCTCTGCTCTGTAGTACCGTAAGAAGTCCCTCACAAACAGCAGACTGAAAAGTGAAGCAAAGTAGGCTGCATTTACACAGGCAGCCCAATTCTGATCTTTTTTACTCTAAATTGGTTGATTGACCAATCACATTAGATATTTTTCAGAGCTTTTCTGATTGGTCAAAAGCCTAATTCTGATCTTTTAAAAATCCAAACAAGTGAAATAAAGATCAGAATTGGGCTGCCTGTGTAAACTCAGGCATAGTGTATGAGAGTTAATGTGGAAGCCAGAGAAGTAAAGGTAAAGATATGTGGGTAATATACCTGTAGACAAGGAAGAGCAGCAACACTTACAACATGACACGCACAACACAAGATATTCTTAACTAAAGTTTCATAACATTACATTTATTAAATTTATTAGAATTACACAACTATATATAATTAAATATCCTTTCAGATATAGCTAGTGTTGCTATTTTAGATAACGATGAAGTAGTAGATACGTGTGTTCAGCACTGTTCAAACTGCGCTGGTAGTAAAACATGCAGCAGTGAAAAGAAAAGGTGACACAAGGTTAATGGGTTAACTGACTGTTCAGGGGCAGAACGACAGAGTTGTATCTTGTCAGCTAGGGGATTTGAACTTGCAACCTTCCGGTTACTAGCCCAACGCTCTAAACACTAGGCAACCCAGGATACAGATACTCAGTATACAGTGGAGGCTGCTGAGGGGAGGCCGACTCATAGTAATGTCCGGAATGGAGTGAATGGAATGGTATCAAACCATTGTGTGTTTTATACCATTCCATATACTCCATTCCAGCCATTATTATGAGCCGTCCTCCCCTCAGCAGCCTCCACTGACAGGACAGTCGTGGCCAAAAGTTTTGAGAATTACACAAATATTAATTTCCACAAAGTTTTGCTGCTTCAGTGTCTTTGGATTTTTTTGTCAGATGTTACTATGGAATACTGAAGTATAATTACAAGCATTTCAGAATTGTCAAAGGCTTTTACTGACAATTACATGAAGTTGATGCAAAGAGTCAATATTTGCAGTGTTGACCCTTATTTTTCAAGACATCTGCAATCCGCCCTGGCATGTTGTCAATTAACTTCTAGGCCACATCCTGACTGATGGCAGCCCATTCTTGCATAATCAATGCTTGGAGTTTGTCAGAATTTGTGAGTTTTTGTTTGTCCACCCGCCTCTTGAGGATTGACCACAAGTTTTCAATGGGATTAAGGTCTGGGGAGTTTCCTGGCCATGGACCCAAAATATCAATGCTTTGTTCCCCGAGCCACTTAGTTATCACTTTTGCCTTATGGCAAGGTGCTCCATCATGCTGGAAAAGGCATTGTTCGTCCCCAAACTGTTCCTGAATGGTTGGGAGAAGTTGCTCTCTGAAGATGTGTTGGTGCCATTCTTTATTCATGGCTGTGTTCTTAGGCAAGTCTTCGCCTCACTGTGTGTGCAGATGCACTCACACCTGCCTGCTGCCATTCCTGAGCAAGCTCTGTACTGGTGGTGCCCCGATCCCGCAGCTGAATCAACTTTAGGAGACGGTCCTGGCGCTTGCTGGCCTTTCTTGGGCACCCTGAAGCCTTCTTCACAACAATTGAACGGCTCTCCTTGAAGTTCTTGATGATCTGATAAAGTGTTGATTTAGGTGCAATCTTACTGGCAGCAATGTCCTTGCCTGTGAAGCCCATTTTGTGCAAAGCAATGATGACGGCACATGTTTCCTTGCAGATAACCATGGCTGACAGAGGAAGAACAATGATTCCAAGCCCCATACTCCTTTTGAAGCTTCCAGTCTGTTATTCGAACTCAATCAGCATGACAGAGTGACCTCCAGCCTTGTCCTTGTTGTCTCGGCTGGCTGAAGGACTGAACCAAGGTGCAGCATGGTAAGCGTACATTTCCTCTTTATTCAAAAAATTACACCAACCAAATGAAGAACAAAAACCAAACCGTGAAGCTTTGCGCTATGTGCCCTGAACGAAGACAAAGTTAACTTCCCACAAAACAGGTGGGGGAAAAGGGTACCTAAGTATGGTTCTCAATCAGAGACAACGATAGACAGCTGCCTCTGATTGAGAACCACACCCGGCCAAACACATAGAAATAGAAAATCATAGAACATGGAACATAGACTGCCCACCCTCACACCCTGACCAAACCAAAATAGAAACATAAAACGCTCTCTACGGTCAGGGCGTGACACTCGTCAACACTCACACCTGTGTTAACGAGAAAATCACTGACATGATATCAGCTGGTCCTTTTGTGGCAGGGCTGAAATGCAGTGGATATGTTTTTGGGGGATTCAGTTCATTTGCATGGCAAAGAAGGACTTTGCAATTAATTGCAATTCATCTGATCACTCTTCATAACATTCTGGAGTATATGCAAATTGCCATCATACAAACTGAGGCAGCAGTTTGTAAAAATGTATATTTGTGTCATTCTCAAACTTTTGGCCATGTGATTGTATAAGACGTGAGTCATACTTGAGACAGTTGACAAAAACTTCAATAAAATGATCCTGTCATTTGTTTCCATGACAAAACAGGGTGAAGAGGCTATCTCTCTGTTTCCGTTGAATGCTTGCTCACTACAGTACGGGCCATTGCAACTACTACAAAAGCTTTATCCAGGGATATTGCCGTTCCAACCTTTTCTACCTATGTTGCCACACCTCATCCCACTAGTCACTTTCAGTTGACACAATGAACACTAAAGAAATGTATCTTCAAAAGCTTTGTAAATAGGATGTGTCTGTATGTTGTCATCTGTGTCCGTGATGAGGGAATCATGATGCTGCTATCTCAGAAGCTGTTGAAACTGATGAATGAATTGATAATTGAGTATTATCTCTCACAGATAAAGCAATATGGCTGAGTAAAGTGAATAACATTTTTGTGTTTTTTTTATCAACTCACTCTCCACTCATCCAGATATGTTGAATTGTATAATGATATTGTAAATACATGAATACACATACATAAATAAATACTGTAATACATCTAATTCCTAATGATGACATTTGTATGGTGTCTGTATTTATCATGCGGCTGTGGTTCTGAAAATCTTGTTTAACATTGATGATAATCCCTATTCTAGGACTTCTAATGCTATAAATATATGTGAAAGTGTACATTTCCATATATAAAGCCCTTTATTTACAACAGATTGTATCTGAAGCTGCTTATTCAACCTACAGTACTTGTGTTTTGGTGATAACTCTCAATACGGATATTATGTGAGAAGTGTATTTCTGAGTACAACGGTTTAATGGCATAATTATCTGCAGGACAGAAGGTTTAGGTCTCATCACACTACCTCCTCTTGTAAATCTAAGATAGTGTCACTATCGTATGACATACCCGTTTGACTTTCACATTTTTTCTCAATGTGTTTATAGTCTACAAAGATCTACTATTGCGTGCCCTAGCAGCCCTTCCCTTCCTTATGCTTTCTATGGGTGTGTTGTTATATTGAGCTATAGCTCTCCTTATCTTCATTTGAGCTGGGGTTATTTACGGGTCAGATGGTGAATTCAGAGAACTACATTTCCAAGAATTTCAGCTATACTTGACCCATACTGACAAAATGTAGACAGGCTATAACCTTTTAAACATTTTTTTGTGTCATCCTTGACGATTGTAAGTGCATTGTGTCCACATAATGTGGTTGTATTTTATGTTTTTTTAATGGTCAAATAAATCCAAAAAGAATACAGTGTATCTTGTCCTAGACAAGATACAGTACATATCTGGTACTGTTATGGTTCAAATGACTCAGAATGTTGGAACATATAGTGCTTGCAACCTCATAATAGACCATTTTGGTTTCTGAAAGGACCACATACGGAATGAGTTAACTGTATAACTCACTTTGGAGTAAAATTGTCTGCTTATACCTGAAAAAAATACATATTCTTATTTATCACTTATACATATTAACAATGCTGATACACCAATTAGTTAAGTAAAGGTGCCTGTGGAAAGTGAAATGATTAACGAATAAAAAACACTCACATTTTCTGTAGTACAATTGCATTTTATTAGACTTCATTTATTCTATATTTATTCCACTGAGCTTCTATTTAGTACTATTTTTCAAATGAATTACTTCCATTTGTATTACTGTCACATTTTTGAGAGGTGAATCTGCAAGTACGCATTTCACTATACTGTGTACACCATGTGTATCCTGTGCATGTGACAAATAAACTTCACTTGACTTGAAGTAATTACTATATGGGGCCAAATGGTGCCATTTTGGATTTGTCGAACATCTCATTCCAACATCATGGGCATTAATATGGAGTTGGTCCCCCCTTTGCTGCTATAACAGCCTCCACTCTTCTGGGAAGGCTTTCCACTAGATGTTGGAACATTGCTGTGGTGACTGATGTTGTGCGATTAAGCCTGGCTCGCAGTTGACGTTCCAATTCATCCCTAAGGTGTTCCGTGAGGTTGCGGTCAGGGCTCTGTGCATGCCAGTCAAGTTCTTCCACACCAATCTCAACAAACTATTTCTGTATGGACCTCACTTTGTGCAAGGGGGCATTGTCATGCTGAAAGAGGAAAAGACCTTCCCCAAACTGTTGCCGCATTCACCTAGCATCCACCAAACCCAGATTAATCCGGCGGACTGCCAGATGGTGAAGCGTGATTCATCACTCCAGAGAACGTGTTTCCACTGTTCCAGAGTCCAATGACGGCAAGCTTTACACCACTCCATCCAACGCTTGGGATTGCGCATCGTGATCTTAGGCTTGTGTGCAGGTGCTACGCGCTTCAACAGTCGGCGGTCCCATTCTGTGAGCTTGTTAGGCCTACCACTGAGCCGTTGTTGCTGCTAGATGTTTCCACTTTAAAATAACAGCACTTACAGTTGAACGGGGCAGCTCTAGCAGGGCAGAAATGTGACAAACTGATTTGTTGGGAAGGTAGCATCCTATGACGGTGCCACGTTGCCTATGACAGTGCCAAGTCACTGAGTTCTTCAGTAAGGCCATTCTAATGCCAATGGAGATTGCATGGCTGTGTGCTAAATTTTATACATCTGTCAGCAACGGGTGTGGCTGAAATAGCCGAATCCACTTATTTGAAGGGGTGTCCACATACTTTTGAATAGATAGTGTCCCCCATCAAAGGCATTTTTCAGACAGGTGTTTGTGAAAGAAAAAAAAAAGTAGGTCAGAAAGACCATAAGTTGCGACCTGTTTCCTTTGTCGGTCATTTGGAAGAAGTGAACAATCAGGTATATACATTTCTGTCAATAGGTTTCTTCTTTAAAAAACTGCCTGAAGCAAGCACTGTAAGTTATGATCCTTACTGGCCATTGCTTTGATGTGGGATGTTCCTGTATCATCCATTAGATGACAATGTTGAGTGCAATTAATGTAACCAACATTAACCCAGTTCAAATGACTCTGCTTGTATTTTTTTTTTTTTTTTTTTTGTAGCATAATGAAGCTAATTTAACATTTCAATTATTTTATGCATATAATACACCATAGACATGGGCCTATATGGTTTGGTCATTTCTTCAGCATAAAACACGAATATTGACAGTGATTGAATCCAATATCTCTTAAGAAGATAACCTTTTCGGTATCTCTAAACATAATATTTGCCTAATAATTGTATATTTTTCTAAATTCTGACCTTCACAGGTTTCAGGTAAGCCTATTAAAATGTACTCAGACAATACATTTTATTTTCTCAGCGTTGACAGGCAAGATGCGTCGACGTGTAGTCCTAGTGACGCCATGAGAGATGGGTGCTTCGTGGACCACTTTTCTTCATAAAAATCGAGAGATGGCGTCCTGCACCCCGTGAATAATCAAAAATGATCATAAAGAATTGATGAAGAGATCACTCTACCGTAATGTATCATTATGCTACGACCCCTCAATTGAAGTAGGCTAATAGTCGTCATCTTTCACTGATAGAAACAGCATTTGTTTTGGTGCTGTTCTGCAATAGCCTATTCGTATTCCACCTGGCTTTCCCACATTTAACAGTGGGGTTGGTTCCGCTGCGTTTGTTTCAGCATCCTCCAACTTCCGCCTCTGCGTGTCCAACGCAAGGAGACAGGGAGAGAAGGGCGATGGCTGCCGGTGGAGGATGCGGGGAGACTGTGGATCAGTACCGGGCGAAGGTGGAGCGGCTTACCCAGGAACTTGCGGAAGCGAACAGAGAGAAGATAAGGGCGGCAGAATGCGGTCTTGTTGTGTTGGATGAGAACCAGACTCTAAAGCACCAGTATGCCGATCTGGAATCGGAACAGGAGACGCTGAAGCAAGAGTTGGAACAATTACAAGAGGTAGGTTATACAGCATGTTTACAGTAGGATACAGCCTTTCTTTCCTTATTCAAGAGAATTCAATGCTGTATGGGTCAATCAGGACCAAACCTATTATTAGATCCTTTTACTAGGTAGGCTACATGAAATGGCAAGATACATTTATTGTATATAAACTATAGCATGTTTATTTAAATTTGGGTGAGCTTATTGCCATATGTTGGTCAATTCTGAGACATTAATGACATATTATTTGTATGGAAAATGTGTGTGTGTGTGTGTGTGTGCGTGCGTGCGTGCGTGCGTGCGTGTGTGCGCGCGCGTGTGTGTGTGCGTGTGTGTGTCAGTGTGTCAGTGTTTCCATTAGCTGATAATATCTGACTTTACAACAAAAAAGAAAAGCAATAAATAAAATTGGCACCAGCCAATGTCTGGGAGAACAAAACAATCCCATTGCTAACTAAACATGTTTAGCCTATTCCTTGATGAAAACAACCATTCAATGTAAATATAGATTCATTTGCATAATTTAGTGGAATTGGTGCTTGTGTATTTTCGTTAGTTATTATGATTCTTACTTGTCACATGCGCACAACATACAGATACAGAGCCTAGTTTAAGCGGAAAATCTGTCAGACAGAGCAAGAGCTGCTGCTGCAGCTCCTGTTGCTACTGGAGTCAATTGTGCTTTTATAAACACAGTGGTGCAAAAAGTACCAAATTGTCATACTTGAGTAAAAGTAATGATACCGTAATAGAAAATGGCTCAAGTTAAATAATTACAATTTATTATTAATAATTAATAATTACAATTTTGCAGATTAACACTGGAGTGATAAATGATCAGATGGTCATGTACAGGTAGAGATATTGGTGTGCAAAAAAATGTAACGAGTACTTTTGGGTGTCAGGGAAAATGTATGTGTATGTTTGTATCTGTGGGTTAGTTGACCCATGGGCATGGGGTTGCTGCTGGGAGGTCATTGTGGGCTAATAAGTAATACAGTTCTATCAGTTCTACCATATACTATAATTTTAGATGACAATGAACATGGATAGAATATGTAAAAATGTCACCATAGACCAGATATTCCCCCTCTGTATCACGTATGTTAGTGACATTTACACTTTAGTTGTTTTCTTCCCATAAAGAGCCAGCCAGAAGCTGTATTGTGTTATTCATTTCTGAAGTGTTTCATTGTTACTGTAAAGAATATCATAAACTCCATAGGTACTGAGTTTTGTCTGCCTCCACTTGCTAGAGCTTGAATAACGTATGATTTTTAAAAATGAATTCTGTCATTACTGCAAACATGCATAAAGCAACAGGAAGGGGCAGCTGCTGACAGAGTTCAAAGCGCAAGGTCCTTATGGACATGGGGAAGCTATAGGGCTATTGGGAGGAGAGACTGGAGGCAAGGATGGTGGACGTGGCGAGAGAGGTGGGCAGTAATGGCAGTTTGATATGGAATAACTTCCCTTTGCAAAGCAGCCCGGTTCTATATCAGATTTAACCAGAGTCATCTGTTACAATACTGTACATGGGTAACAAGCACTTCTAAAGCCTGGTTTAAACTGCACTTTAGTGCTTCCCCGAATAAAAACAATCTTGATCGACCGGAAGTTTTCTGTTTTTTCGACCAATTGATTGGTCGACATTTTTAAAGGTGTATTTTTACATATATAATTAAATAAATTTAATGAAATCAACTATATTCATTGAGCTTGTCTGATGCTTTAAGCTTACGGTTTGATTAAATAAGACAGATGCCTCAAGAGGGCGCCAGAGATCTAGAAACTAGAAAGAAAAAAAACGTAACCTAATGAGTAATGGTAATGAGGAGTCGGCAAACTTTCTCATGTTGAATGCCAATTTATCTTACTATTTCTGTGTACCAGTTATGGTTTTCCTGTGCACATTTTTGTGAAACAGTAACTTATTTTGCCATTGCCAACTATATAAAAATAGCCTACATAAAGTCAACAAATAAAAACATTGCAGCCTGCAGGTAGAAAATATCCTGATAAAAATTAATATCCTATGAATCTCATTGGCTACACATGGCCTGTATGTAACGAACTTGAAACATTGTATCAACTTTTAACTTGGGTCTGGCCTGAAGCTTACACTAGCGAACTAGCAACAATTTATGAAATATTCTGGGCCTTCAGGTCCCTCCGCCAGTGAGCTCGGGACCGAAGCAGCTGTAGGCTATTTGCGAAAGGGATAAGAAGCAGTGCTTGACTTGGGCAGGAGCTCACCGGAGCTGAGTACCAAATGTTCTACTGCTTGAGCTCCTGTTCCTCTTACAGAATATTAGCTTGAAGGTATTTCAGAGCTCTTGCTACTAAATATAAGCAGTACCAGTCCAAGTCAAGCACCGATAAGAAGTAATCAGGTAAGCCTATTTTATGACCTTTCCACTGGATCAGAGCAGGACATTTTCCCTTTCAAGCTGAGTGGTTATCGAGACCGCACCTCATTAGCTCATTGTGATGTATGTATCCAAATAAATGTCACTAAAAAACAGCTTAAACATTTGCAAATGCATCTACTTTGCTATTAGTCTTAAACATTTGCAAATGCATCTACTTTGCTATTGTTCTGGCTTTCTGATGTGACTGTAAGTTAGACATAGTTGGCTAGCTAGAAAGCAAGGGATAAGAACGTTGCCAGCCAGTATGGCAATGGAACACTTAAAACGAACAACTGGGTCGAGTCTATAGATGCAGAACAAGAAGACTGAACGTCTGGGTCGCGTCTCTAGCAACTGAACCGATAGAACGAACGACCAGCCGGCTTGGGTAGCAACCCTAGAGTTGTGTCAGGACTATATATTGTGGAAGGATAAAATAGTATGAAAAAATTCATGAAAATAACGTTTTTAATAAAAATATGTCAATCATTATTTGAATATGTTGGTAACCCGTTGAATAAAAGTGATAATGCCCTCGAAGCCGGTGTTTGGAGGACATATTGGCACAGTTGGCCGGCCCTCGACGAACAACAAATGT